>NW_007377537.1:200203-291609 GCF_000475195.1 Diaphorina citri | reverse complement strand
CTTGTTATCCACCTTTGAAAAAAAAAAAAAAAAAAAACCAAAAAAAAAAAAAACCCATTTCAAACCCCAAAAAAAAAAAAAAAAAAAAAAAAACCTATAACACTGGTTACACTGGTCACTGTTCATTTGTGACAGCTCTTTTTTATAGCAATGGAGGAGTTGCAAATGGGTAAAAAATATTAATGAATGGTCAATTCCTACGTAAAAAGTAGTGAAAAATCGAAATCTGAGATCGAAACTCCGAAAAAGTAACTTTAAAAGGTTGAAAATTCAATTTTCAATTGCTGTTCTAATGAAAAAGTTCAAAGAGTTGTGATATCAGTCACATCAGATTTCACGTCAAACTGCGCAGAAACGCTTGTGCACAAACAAACAAAGCGGGAGTCATGAATTATGATGTCATTGCCTACAGGAGCATATGCCGTGACGTCAAACTTCACAAATTACCGGTATTTTTTTAAATCAATTTATCTCAGGCTCTAGAAGTTGTAAAAGAAAAAGAAAAATTCTGTTGGTCATTTTTCCTGCTCTATGACTTTGAAACATCACCCAAGTAAGTGCAACTGATCTATTTTCCATTGACATGATGGTACTTGTGCAGAAGTCATGTCGTGGAATATTGCTACCAAAGGAACTTGCACAAATGAGCAGTGACCAGTGTTATTATAGGGTTAGGTTAAATGCAAGAAGGAGTTTTCACAATTAGAGCAGTGATTTATAGTGTTATTATAGGGTTAGGTTAAATACAAAAAGGAGCTTTTCTTTTCCACGGACATGACTTCTGCATAATTACCAACATGACTTCTGAACATGTAGATTCCTACTTTTTTCCCCCATTTTCTCTTGAGTCAATATGAGTAGGCAAAGGTTGAAGGTTGGGGCTCTGTTGTGGACACCTTTGCTTTACTTACCTCTTCAGCTAAGGAAGGTATCTTGGCCATGGCTTGTTAGACAATGGTTGCTGTTACTAAATAACTAAAACTAGATGGACAATATCTTTATATAAAATGAGAAAATTGTATAGTAGAACATAGACACCTTCGAAATTAGTTAATAGATAGAAAACGGATTAATGACATTAATGTGGAAAAATATGAAAATGAAATTGCGTTCTAGGAATCTAGGGTTTTGTGAGGTGTGCCCTTAATTGATAACCTTGATTGCTCTCTACACAATCACAGGATGCACTGATAATACTGATATATATATAAAAAAATCAAAACACAGGGCCGCTCAGTGTGTGGTTATGCAAAGGGCTGAGCAAGGCGTAAAGTTGGCGGGAAATTCGAAATTTTGATTTTTTTTTTCGTAACTTGTACAATCTGAATTCATTTTTTACTTTTTATCTCTAGTTTGCACGTTTATATTATACTTTTCACTTATATTAGATATTAAAAACAAGCGAATTACAAAGCAAACAAAAATAAATATAAAATGAATTTTAAAAATTGCCGCCGGGACAGCTCTCTCACGTCATCCCAGCTCATCTCAGCCCTGTTCATAACCACGGAAAAAAAAAAAAAAAAAAAAAAAAAAAAAAAAAAAAAAAAATGAAAAGTGATATAACAAACCATTTTGAGTTTGGTATATTAACAGTAAAATCACAGCACAAAAAGCTGACATCATCATCATCAAGTGCAAGTGTGGGTGCATTTTGGAAATTTTAGGTGTATTTTTTAAGTTTCTAGGGTTTCTACAATAAATTTGACCACACACCGATACAACTTGCCAGCCTATAGTTAGCTCAAAGGGTAGCTCACCTCTAGTGATGGGTCGTGGGTAAATACCCACTGGGTGGGTAAATAAAAATTGGGTATTTACCCGGGTATTTATCCACCCCCCGGATGGGTAAATAACCGGGTATTTAAAAAAAAAGAAGAAAAATAAGCAAAAAACGTCCTACATACTCGGGATTACCTTTGTTTATAAATACTACTATCGTTCTCTACAAGTCTGATTGTAAATCCATTTGTCTATTATTGTTGAACAAAAGTTGAAAATAGATATATCTAGGATGTGGTTTTCATTTTTAAGGAGGAAATTATCGTCAACAAAATTATCGTGTCCCAGGGATTTGCTAAACCACGTGAAATTTCTCGAGCACGTGACAAAAAAACAATACATTGTATGTTGTATTGTACTATTAGGCACATACTACATACAGGGAATAGAACACAAGTACACTCATAGGACTCGGAATTGACACATCAAGAGCAATAGTAATACCTAATCATATTTTTATTATTATCCGGTGAGTATGAGCAAAAAATATTTTAAGTGTGTGGTTATGCAAAGGGCTGAGCAAGGCAATTGTCGGCAATTGTCGTGTAAAGTTGGCGGGAAATTCGAAATTTTGATTTTTTTTTTCGTAACTTGTACAATCTGAATTCATTTTTTACTTTTTATCTCTAGTTTGCACGTTTATATTATACTTTTCACTTATATTAGATATTAAAAACAAGCGAATTACAAAGCAAACAAAAATAAATATAAAATGAATTTTAAAAATTGCCGCCGGGACAGCTCTCTCACGTCATCCCAGCTCATCTCAGCCCTGTTCATAACCACGGCCTCACGCTCTCCTCTCAGCCTAGCTGGGGCTCTAGACCAGTAGACCACTAGACCAGAGTTCCAGATTCCAGAGTACCAGACAGCAGACAGCCACTAACAACTAACAAGCTGTTAACAGCCACTTACCAGCTTACCATACCACTTACTATCAGGTTGACCTGACACCAGGGCCGTATTTAGGATGCAAGAGGCCCGGGCCGGGACCCCTCTCGAGCTCCATTTTTCTTCTACTCCGTGCGTCAGACTCCGATAAATTGGGGTCGAGGGGGCCCAGCCACCCCCTAGACCTTCGAGCTTTATTTTTCTCCTGTATACTGTAGCCCAGACTTCGAAAATTTGGAGCATCCCCCCCCCCGTCCATTAGTGTTTGGGTTCTCGAGGTCCCCCCTTCTTGGCAAAATCAGGTACGGCTGAAAAGGTCCATCTGTCAGGTGTACCTGAGACTTAATGATCTTAGGTCTACCTGATAGTGAGTGGCTGGCCCTACTCCCAAAACCGCATAACCCCATCGGCGCTACGCGGCACCTCAGCAGAGGACTCCAAAAGTCCAATCTTTCCGCGCCCCCTCCCAGTATAACAGTATGTGATTTGTGATTAGTGGATTTCTTCGTAAAAGTCGCGCGACCAGTGGCGACCACACTTCCAATATGCGAATGGGGGGGTGGGAAATCAGGTTGATTAATCCCGGGATCGGGCAAATGGCACCGCATGCACTCCCCCTGCAAACGGTCCTAGTTAGCTCAAGCTCAAACCTGCATAAATGACACAGCGTTGCCATGCCAAGTTTTATTTTTTTAATCCGTACGCGTACGATAACGTCTTCTATACGGCGCGTACGATCATCGGATGTAAACGAATCTTTACAAAATTGGAAATCGCGGGAGTTTTCAAAACTCAAAAGTTAAAACCTAGCCAATTTAGCCATGAGCCATGTGAAAAGTGATATGCCATTGCCAAATGCCAGCCTAGATCCTAGTTAGTATTAGTAGTTGGTAGTTAGCTTAGTTGGTACTTGGTAGTGCGTCTGCCTTTGTAAGCGCTAGGCCGCGGTTTCGATCCCCGCCCGGGGCAAATAAATGGATCACATCGGAAATCACCCAAATTGGGCCTCCGGACCTAGCGCTAATTCGTGTTTTCATGCTTCGTACACAATGTGGAAAGGGGTTTTTTTTTTTTTTTTTTTTTTTTTTTAAATGTAAAAGCACACACATACTTCTGCTCCAAATATTTGTGCCAAACTAAATCAGGAGATCAGAACAAAAGAGCATCTTCTTGACAATGGAGGCGAAATCTACTGACACTGTTTGGTGTTACTTTTATGTAACGCCAGGACTTGAAGGGTTAATAATTTTTAATTTTAATTGAATTTTTAAGTAACGCGCTTGCTTGCCATGCAGAAGGTCCCGGGTTCGAATCCCACCATCGACAAAAATTTGTACAACGGGTTACTTCCTGGTGTTCTCGTTTTGACCCAGCACCTAATAAATGGGAAGTATTGTGTCTCTTCTCGCCCATCTGATGAGAGGCATGCTATGACACAGACCACATGCATCTAATGCAGCAGTTGTTTCATTGCTACGAAATAAAAACGGCGATGAACCACTCATCTCTTAAGTAACTTAAGGATATTGGTTTTGAAAAATAAGTTGAATAGGTGATCCAGAAGCTGATGTCGTTGTCTATGCTGCCCTCCTGGGTTGGGCTGCCCTCCTGGGTTGGGCTGACCTCCTGGGTTGGTGGAGGACTTGAAACAGGGATGATACCAGCCTGACATTTCCCTTTCTTAAGAAAAAGCTAAGCTTGAGTGTGAAAGGCATTTTTTTTTTCTTCTTTTTTGTTAACCAAAACCAAATGTTAGGGAAAATTCTGCATGATAGATTGATAGAATAGAATAGAATATACCCCACTTATACTGCCAGAATGAGACTGAAAAGTCCCTTTACTCCCATAGTCTAAACAAGGTCTTACTTATGTATTTGGATGAATTACAAATTTATAAAAAGACCCTTGCTTGAGTTTTTTTTTTTTTTTAAAAAAAAAGGCTACTTATGTGTAATCATCAAAAAAGTGACAAAACATGCAAATGCATATTGCATAAAATCTGATCCCTAATCATTATCATTATCTCTTGGGAGGGTTTCAGCAAAGGAGAACCACAAAAGGTATTAATATTTCCTCTCTCTCATCCATATCCTCGCCCTCTCATCCATAAATCTACCTCATCCCATCCTAAACTCTCTTTCTTTCCAGTCTTTCAAAGCCTCCTTAACAGAAGCAGTCAGCGAAGGGTTATTTTCCTCCTAATGTCTTTCAAAACCTTCCTTCTCAACACTTTGAAGCGGGGGTAGGCGCCGGGGCCGTTGCGCGCGGGCGGACACGGGGTGCAAGTACGAATGCGAGTACGAATTTTTTTGAAGTTAAGCAAGGTTTATAAACTTATCTGTAAACTTTACCTATGAAATATATAAGACCTTGTTTAGACTGCGGGAGTAAAGGGACTTTTCAGTCTCATTCTGGCAGGGTAAACAAGGTATATTCTATTCTATTCTAAAATATTAATACCTTTTTGGTTCTCCTTTTCAACCTAATCATTACAATGCTTTTCCTTTTCAGCTGGCCAAGCAGAATTTAAAATGCCCGCACCGGCCGACTCGCAAATATAGGCGACGCCCATCGAACCTCCTCGCCGAATACAATAGACGGCAGAGGAGACACGTCTGGCTCGAAACGCACATCTGGCATGCGAAGCGATTCGCCATGCGACCCGCCTGGGGTTACAAGCTGCCGGAGAGGCCCAATGAGAAGAGTTACCGTGCGTGTGTACGCGCCTTGGACCGCTACTGTATTCTACAGGTAAATATAATAATAATAATAATGCTAAAGCTAATGCTAATGCTTAGCCTCTTACCTTGATTTTTAAGCACAATTTAAGACCTTGCTTAGACTGCGGGAGTAAAGGGACTTTTCAGTCTCATTCTGGCAGTATAAGCAGGGTATATTCTATTCTATTCTTACCTTGATCTTTAATTTGATTATGAATTTCAGGACATCTCCTACCTGGCCTGTATAGAGCTGGTAGGTCCAGAGGTCCGACTCCTCCAGGGTCTGTCTCAGCATACGGACCGAAGCACGGGTCTCTCTCCTGGCGCCCAATGCCATCTGAGTGGCGCCAAAGAAGGTCACGTGATGTTTTACGAGCGGAACCGACACCCGTACGGGGCGATCGGGAAGGTTCGGGTCCTTTGGAAACCGCTGCCACGAGAGGAAGAAACTTCGGGTAAAGTTAACCCAGTAAGACCGAAAATTTCCCTCGATTTTTTTTTTTTTTTTTTTTTTTTTAAATGTAAAACCACACACATACTTCTGCTCCAAATATTTGTGCCAAACTAAATCAGGAGATCAGAACAAAAGAGCATCTTCTTGACAATGGAGGCGAAATCTACTGACACTGTTTGGTGTTACTTTTATGTAACGCCAGGACTTGAAGGGTTTCTCTCTCTCTCTCTCTCTCTCTCTCTCTCTCTCTCTCTCTCTCTCTCTCTCTCTCTCTCTCTCTCTCTCTTTTATTAGTTATTATACTTATTATCAGAGATGTTCAAATGCCTTATTGTCATGGCGCCATACAAAATAAGCCTTTAAAGGCTTATTCTGCCATATTTTAAGCATTTTTAGGGAAAATATAAAACTTTAAGAACAAGATTTTTTTTTTTTTTTGAACCGTACACAGGTAGTCAGCTTTCTCATTGCCATACAAATCACAGTGAGACGGTATCCATTGTAGTGCTACTGCTACTGATTTCTTTAATTTTTCAAGTTGTTTAATGTATTTGTGGATTCCTCGAATTAGTGTACTGGGAGTATCACTAAGATTCACAATTGCTTGTATTGCTGCTTTGGAGTCGGATAGAATTACAACTTTTGTGACAGCTCTTTTTTATAGCAATTCTCCATTAATGAAAAAGTCCTTTTGCCCAGCAGTCTCACCAAGGTCTCTTATAATTCACAGGATGATTATAAATATTTACTTACTTATGAGAAGACAAGACAAGATAAGATAAGTTAATTAAATTAAAAATAAATGTTAGACTTATGAGGTAATATTAAAAAAAATATATATATATTGTAAAAGGAAAAAAATAATACTTGATATTCTTCTGTTCTCAATAGAAAATCCTACCAAGACCAAATTGCCATTTCAAAGGTTGCCCAAACACATGAGACGACGGGTAATGAGCCACAATGTTAAACGAATGCCGAGAAGACTGAGAGAAGCTCATGCCAAATATGTGAGTTATTTTTATATCATACTAGTAAATCCCTAAGACATGGTCATTCTTCTAGGAAATATTGTCACTCATCCATTGAGTGGTCTTGCTCGGCGTAGCTTAACAAAAACAAACCAGAAAATAGCCTATAACCTTCACGGGAGTGCAAGCAATAAGTTCACAAAGTTTCATAGCAATTGGATGAGTGGTTTGGCCAGGCATAAAGTTTGAACAAACACACAAACAAACAAATACCTATTCATTTTTATATATTAGATTTTCTTTGCCTTTTCCCATGTTCAGATGGGGTCGGTGTTTGTTGTTGGCCTCTCAATCAGCATTGGAGTGATTGCTTTGAGGTCAACTGGTTTTGGCTAAACAAAATTTTCCTAGTGGATGCCCTTCACACTCAAGCTTTGCTATTAATATACTAATATAGCATAAGGAAATTTGGACTAGTCCTCCACTCCCTATTTATAGGTAGTCTCTCGGCCAGACATTATATTAAATAATATCATATCTAAGTAATACCTATTTAATAATAATTTGCTTTAGTTTTTTAATAAGACTGGTCTGGCTGGAGGACTTGAAACAGGGATGATACCAGCCTGACATTTCCCTTTCTTAAGAAAAAGCTAAGCTTGAGTGTGAAAGGCATCAATTCAATTCAATTCAATTCAATTCAATATTTTTATTGTGATATTTGACAAACTTTTTACACAATTTACAATAATACTGGGGGGGGGGAGGGGGTGCTAATAATACTAAAAAAAAAAGTCATTATATAAAAAGAATAATACAGAATTAGGAACTATAATGTAGGATACTTGTATCTGAATTTAGGTTTAGAGGCTATCTATCATATTTATGAAAGTATTCAGACTTGATGTTAAGCTTAGCGTCTCTTGATGTTCATTGAATAAATAAGAAGAATTGGAAATAAAAAATAATCTCCAAAATTACAAAAATTAATCTCCAAATTGAAATCATTTTTCAGAGCGAACTTCACCGCCGTCACCCATCCCTGACAATCCCAGACGAGAACGCGCCAAAAAGAGCGTCGAGCGCGAAAAATTGGCGCTAAAAAACATCCCGTTCGAGCGCAAAGTACCCGTGTATGTGTCTGCGCAGGGGGAGGTGCGCATGTACGTGTTGAAGGACGCGTTGAACCGGTTTGAGCTACGCGGGCCGCTAAGCGGAGCGGTTTTAGCGCGGGCGTTCAAACTTTATGAAGAGGAGGGGGAAGGTAAGATCTTCTTTCTTGAATCTCTCACTCTTATCGAAATTGCTCGCACCACTGATATCTGAACCTTCACCTTTAACCATCCCAAAACACCCATGAATATTCTATTTCAGGATCGTCTTCCCAGGCTGCAGACGCCCGTATTCCAATCTCCCTCCGGGCAACCAGTGTTCAGGAGGACACTGACCCTCGGCCCCGCCTCTGGGCTCTCCTACAGAGGTGTAGTCCCTCCCAGTTCCCGCCCCGCAGTGTGATAGGTGCAATTATACGGGATCCGAGGTTCAACATGCCCGTGCAGCGGACCCGACGCGAGCTGGACCCTGGTGAAGGTAAACACTGGCACAGTAGAACCTCGATTATTTCAACCCCAAAATCAGTTTTTTTATATATATCTTTCAAAGGATATTCTATCAGTTATTTTTGATATCTTTCAAAGGATATTCTATCAGCTATTTTCGATATCTTTCAAAGGATATTCTATCAGTTATTTTTGATATCTTTCAAAGGATATTCTATCAGTTATTTTTGATATTTTTCAAAGGATATTCTATCAGTTATTTTTGATATCTTTCAAAGGATATTCTATCTTATGAGAGGAAGAGATAATTGAAAGTGTTCAAACTAACGATATTAATGAAAAAATCGATTGCACATTTTTCAACAGGTTATTTTTTATTATTATTTTTCAAGAGGTTATTTTTTATTATTATTTTTATTTTTCAAGAGGTTTCATAGAGGGAACTGTAACTGCTAGGGTTTTATCGTCCCAATTCCCGAAATCGAAGAAAGAAGAAAGATAGAAGAGAAGAAAACCCACCCTTGTCTAGCCAGTGGCTAGTAACCACATTGGGTTTATAATAGTTACCATATTAAAAAGAAACAATTGATTAGCAAAAAGTACATTTTCTATTGTAATAGTTTTTACGTTTATTTTGTTCAATTGGTAATTATTTTCATGTGTTAATTTTGTTGCATAAAAAGTATTTTTTTTTTTTCCATCCGTGGTACAAGCTCCGGCTTTTACGTTTACGGATGGGTATACCATTTGTTGACTATTTATTTGTTTGAGAGAATTGTTCAGAAAAACCATTTAATGGAAACTTATAAATAAATAGAAAGTAAATAATAATAATTAATAAAAAATACTAGCCGTTCCGAGCCTTTTCCCTTCAGGAAAATTTTTTTTTTTTTTTTTTTTTTTTTTTTTTTATTTTGTTTATTTATTTTTTCTTCAGACGAGGATCTCGTAGAGCTAGCCTCTCTCCCGTCGGGTCTGGCCGAGTCTCCCCTCTGGTGTCCCGCGGTTCGCGACTGGGCCTCCACGTCCAAACTGTCCACAGCCGAGATCCAGCGCCTCTTCTCATCCCGACTTGTACCGGGTGTCCCTCAACCTCACGAACAACACCACGCGTCTCCCCTCCCTATACTAGTCATACAACAGGAGGGCACACGACACTGCCATAAGAAACTTGGTGAGTTTTTGTGATCACCCTGTATATAAGCGAGAGAGAAGAGAAAGAGAGAGAGAGATCCTCAAAAGTTGTGAAAAGGCTCTGCAAATTATTACTAAATCAAAAAAAAAAAAAAAATCAAATCGTGAATCTTTGTGGTAAAGCAGAGAGCTTTTTCACACCTTTGTGGGTATCACAGTATTACAAGTCTTTCATTTACTCAATCATCGTATTTATTATCGCTCATCTCTTCGACTTGTAATGCCGCCACTGGTCGCTACTTGATTAAAGTAGGTAGCTACTCAATAGTCCTCACGAGGCTCAGTGCACCCCGAACTCCAAGCACAGAGCCAAAAAAACATCGACTCGGGACCTCCGGAGTGCAATTATGATCTATTGTTGTTAGGAGACTGCACGTTTGTTATTTTATGCTGATTCTGTGGTTTAGAATCTGAAGTCCTGAGAGTCTGAGAGCGAACTGAAAAAGCTTGAAGGAAGTGAGTTCTAAATTTTATATTTTTTCAGAACCACTTTTTTTCTAATTTGTAGAATGATCAAATTAAATTTCATAGATTTTTTACCAATGATTCTTCAGAATACTCGTAGATCCATTGAATATTTCATAACATCTGAAAAATCTCATTAAAATAGGGTACATTAAAATATAATGCATTTTTATACTTTATTATTCCTTCAATCTGGAAAGTTTGTCTGTTTGTTGCACCATATCGCTCAAAGGGTTTGTCCGGAAATGGTAAAGTAACTTTATTGTGGTGACAAATTTGCTGTTTGGTGGATGTGACCAATTCCCCATTCATAATCACAATGCGTTCATTAGGTACCTACCTTTAAGGCCGTTTTTGACATGTCTTGACCAAACAACCTCCCAACAGTCCTAACTCTGACAACTACCCCAATTATTATGATTTCAATGAAATGGTCTATCTTGTTAACTGATGTTAACAGAAATCTCGTCAGCTATTAGGTCTCAATTGAATCAAATTACATCCTGAACGTTCTTGTGGGCCTGGGTGACGGCAGCTAAGGAATCATTAAACAATTTAGAAATCAGAGAGGTCCCTGTAAAGACTAATCACTTGTGAAGTGTCTCAGGGTCTCAATCTCAAGATTCATTCATTGATGGGCAACAACGTGAACGTTGGTTGCCAAAACTGATGATACTGCAGCTCTGTATGAGTCTCGATCTGCTGCTATAGTGTGTCTCTTGTGGGCCTGGGTGACGGCAGCTAAGGAATCATTAAACAATTTAGAAATCAGAGAGGTCCCTGTAAAGACTAATCACTTGTGAAGCGTCTCAGGGTCTCAATCTCAAGATTCATTCATTTCAAAGCTGTTTGGCTTCTCGCAGCACGACCCCCGGTTTATCGCCCCTGATTTATCTCCCCGGGGATATTTATTGGGTTCGCCTTATCTGCTCCTTCTTCCTCAGAACATTCTAACTCTTCACATTAGAGAGATAAAGATAGCATAATATTTATAATAAACATTTATTTCTTAATGCTAAAAGTACTTAATATTCTTCACATTAGAGAGATAAAGATAGCATAATATTTATAATAAACATTTATTTCTTAATGCTAAAAGTACTTAATATTTTTTCTTTCTTTTTCTGTAGAGGTAGGATTCTCTCATTCAAATATCAATATATCACTCCCATTGTAACATTGGATTTAACCCTTGATGGGGTCTGTGGCCTGTTCCACCAACGATTTCGCACTTGGAATTTTTTACTCGATGCAAAGAAAAAACGTAATCTACTACCCTTTGTCAATACCGTTTCTATAAGTGGAGTGAGGAGTGGGGACTATGGAGTTGTTCTTGGAACAAAGTCCAGAAATGGTCTATCTTGTTAACTGATGTTAACAGAAATCTCGTCAGCTATTAGGTCTCAATTGAATCAAATTACATCCTGAACGTTCTTGGACCTGGGTGACGGCAGCTAAGGAATCATTAAACAATTTAGAAATCAGAGAGGTCCCTGTAAAGACTAATCACTTATGAAGTGTCTCAGGGTCCCAATCTCAAGATTCATTCTTTTCAATGCTGTTTGGCTTCTCGCAACACGACCCCGGGTTTATCGCCCCTGATTTATCTCCCCGGGGATATTTATTGGGTTCGCCTTATCTGCTCCTTCTTCTTCAGAACATTCTAACTCTTCACATTAGAGAGATAAAGATAGCATAATATTTATAATAAACATTTATTTCTTAATGCTAAAAGTACTTAATATTTTTTCTTTCTTTTTTCTGTAGAGGTAGGATTCTCTCATTCAAATATCAATATATCACTCCCATTGTAACTTTGGATTTAACCCTTGATGGGATCTGTGGCCTGTTCCACCAACGATTTTGAACTTATAATTTTTTTACTCGATGCAAAGAAAAAACGTAGGTATCTACCTACTACCCTTTGTTAATACCGTTTCTATAAGTGGAATGAGGAGTGGGGACTATGGAGTTGTTCTTGGAACAAAGTCCAGTGTACAGTGGAAACAGTTGTTTAAAAACCCAAAAATGGGAGAGCTAGGATACATATGAGTAGGGAGGGGGGTAATAATATACCCCCCGTATATTATTACCGTTTTTTAGGCCAGCCGCTCACTATCAGGTAGACCTGATCAAGTCAATCTATCAGGTATCCCTGATAGTGATTGGCTGGCCTAAAGTCACAGTACCTATAACGACCTGCTAAAGACTTTTTTTTTTATTTGTATTTATTAAAGTGTGCTAAAGACTTTAGTGACGGAAGTTTAACCCTTCATTCACGGACAATCTACCCTGCTACTTACCGGCTCACAGGCTGAGTGAGATGGTCACCCATCCATAAGCAGACTATCTCTAGAGAGTGGTGGGAGACTTGAACATGCAACGTTCTATCTCTGTTGCCGTTTCCCTTAAGGTCACCCATCCCGATACCAACCACGATCAACGTTGCTTAACTTCAAAGTGATCCATTTGGAACCGATAACCGATGCAGTGACAGTGAACGTGCTGTTACTGCTAGCGCTAACCATACGGTTATACGATAAGATATTATTCTAGTCTAAAAACTGTCTGAGGCAGTCAACTCTCCGCCACTTGAACAAAAAAATGAGAAGTTATACAATGAGATCTCGTTAAGAAATGAAACAATGAGTCAACTTAAGCCACGCCCTTCATTCTCATATAATATGATTAGAGAACCTTTCGTATGACTTGCATCGCTAAGTACTAAGCCAAGTCATGATAGCTTTGTTATGAGAGGAAGAAGAAGGAGAATCAGTAGCCTTTTATGAGCGAATCAGAGATTTGTTAAGAATCTTTGACGTTTTTTTTTAGGTGTGATAGAGGGAATTGTGACTGTCTAGGTCTTATTGTCCCCAAAGCGACGAACGAACTCATCTAGGATAAAATACACCCCTGACGGTAATCGAACCCGCGACCTGGCTCTTACAAGGATGATGCACTACCCACCAAACTAAGTTTAGCTTACTAATAACTAAGTTTATCTCAGATTAGTTGTCTAAGTTCAAGTGAGGAATATTATCTCCATATCAAATAGGTTTCCTGAGTTAGCACATCATACGGGGTGGTCCAAGGAAAAGGTTCCTCCAGAATTTTTCAAAGTTCACTCAGAGGCTTAGGTACAGGGGCAAACAGCCCTGAAATGTAAATGCAGTTTCTTTGTATTATTATATCACAACTTTGGTGCTCACTGCAGCATTGTAGGATTTTTCCCATATCTCAATAATCCTAACATCCAATGTTTATCTACCATGCTGGCACCGGTCGCTATGCGCATTTATATGTCATAGCTACTCATTTTCCTCACAAGGCTGAGTGGGCCCCGCAACATCCAGTCACGGAATCAATCATTTTTTGCATGATACAAATTTCATGACCCCGCCGGGAATCGAACCCGGGTCTCCCGCGTGCAAGGCGAGCGCAGTGATCACTACGCCATAGGAGCTGACAAACAGCCCTAAAAGATGGGTTCAGCTTCCACGAATTCACGGGGCCGAGAAAAGTCATCACCCAATTACCAGAATGGTCACCCATCCGGATACCAACCACGAGCAACGTTGCTTAACTTCAGTTTTCTTTTTTTCTCCTGTAATGCGTGACTTTTTTGAAGTGAGACACCCTGTCAGAAACTGATTGCAAAGGAAAAGGAGTGAATTGAGTAAAGAATGCGAGAGAGAGAGAGAGAGAGAGAATGAGGGAGAAGAGTTAAAAAAGCTTTCAATAAATTTTAAATAAAAAAAAATTCAATTCCAAGATCTGAAAATCATCTTAAATTTCCATATATCTTTTCTTAAAAAAAAACTTTCTCTCCATCTCTCTTCTTCTCCTCCTGCTAGTTCTTCTTCTTCTTCTACTCTTCTTCTTCTTCTTCTTCTTCATCATATATGTTTCCATTGCCTTTTCATCAAGGTGTCTTTCTTTGCTCTCGTACAACTTACATTATAGGTACCTACCTTCCTACCTACCCACTTACCCCACGTACATACCTACCAACCTTTGTATATTCCTCCCTACATTACTCCTTTTCGTCTCTAAGTACACAAAGGGAGGTTTGTAGGTATCGTACATTACACCTGTTGAAAATGTTTACGAAATGCCAACCAAATCGGTTGAACCGTTCGAAATTTATCGCGTAACAAACACTCAAACAAACAATCAAACAGACCGGCAACAGACAAACAAACAGACGGACAAACAAAATAGAAAACTGATTTAAAACTAACATCTCCCAATAGTCCTACACACTGGACTCCGCACACTTGAATTTCGTTAGAAAAGTCCTTCCATTTCAATGAAATGTACATCTCCTTTCATCAGTTCAAAAGCATTTCAGTAAAACATATTTTACTGTTTGTTTCATCAGATGCCTTGAATCGTTAACTAGTCGCGATAGATCGCTCGTGATTACTCTTTATTGATGGACGTGTGACGCCCAAGACCCTTAATTAATAAATTAATGACCTGTTTCCAATATATTTTAATTAACAGCGCCGTTTGAATGCCTTCACCTTTCGAGCGATGGCTACTTGCGGGCAACCTTTCTTAATTGATAATTTAGATGTTTGTCTAGAAGACTCTCCGTTGATTAAAACAGTCATGATGATGTGCTGCTATGGAGGTCGCTCACGGGTCGCAATTCTTTCAGAGATGAGTCCACAGTGGTACATATATATTCAATGTGATATCGCAGCTAGCAGTAAAGCGTCTGTGTCTTGAAAAAGTGACTGATGGAATTTTCAGTCAAAAGGGCTTGGCAGACGAGGTGTAAAGACTGCAAAATCTGCAAATTAATGCTACTATAGTAGCCTTTTCAAGAGAAGAAGGAAATTTAATTTCTGGACCAATCTTCTGAGCAAGAAAATGTCTACTATAACGCGATTCTCCCGAAGTACAATTTCTTTCCCAAACGGTCCAACCAAACTGGGTCAGCTCTCCATGGTCCGATGGTCTCTTCAGCGAAGGGTTGACATCAGTTTTGTCTGAGGTCAGAAGGGTCTGTTAAGCACCCATAGAATATAATTATGTGTTTCGCCTTCTTGATTAAGGGCAGGTGCAATTGCTGAACTTGCAGCCAGTTGCGCGCACGGTCCTCGAACTGGTTTTGCAACCTACGGGTCCGTGTTTGAACACGAGTCGGGAGACAGTTTATTAATCCCATTTATAATATCGATGGGTTTTATTAGGGCATTTAAAATGCGGTTTTGCAACCTACGGGTCCGTGTTTGAACACGAGTCGGGAGACAGTTTATTAATCCCATTTATAATATCGATGGGTTTTATTAGGGCTTTTAAAATACGAATGTGTAATGTGTCGTGGTAATGAATGTCCCTTAGGTGCCGTACCTACATACATAGATGTGTATTTGTATTTCAGACTGAAAATGATTTATACAGGATGGACCAGACCAGAAAATGAGTGACGAAAATTGGGAGACGTCTGGAAAATAATTTGATTACCAAATGGTCCAACCAAACTGGGTCAGCGCTCCATGGTCCGATGGTCTCTTCAGCGAAGGGTTGACATCAGTTTTGTCTGAGGTCAGAGGGGTCAGTTAAGCACCCATAGATAATTATGTATTTCGTCTTCTTGATTAAGGAAACGCTTTCAAGCTTTCCCGTGCTGCCCTTCCTGTATCCCTTGCTTTTCGCCAAGTATCCCTTCTCTTATTTTACAATAACGTCGTCAACTCTGGGCTAAAACTAAACTCAACTTTTAATAACTAGTTGAAACACACCTCTTAAAGAAACGATTACCACTAGTGTGTAACCTGCCTTAAGAAGCTTCAGGGTTTTGATGTCAGGTCATATCAGATTCAAAAGTTGAGGAGCTAGAAATGGATACCTACTTGATGATGACGATTTCCAGTGACTTAATGTGATGATGAGCTTTCAAATGCGAGTATTGTACTCTTTACCGTTAGAATAGAACAGCGGGCTGAAATAATTGGATATCTCTCACTTCTTAGATACCTTCTCTGAATGAACCAAGCTCCCAATAGATCACTGCAGCTAAGCGACTTTGCGGATGGACTTATTATAACATTTATAACCCCCCTACCTATGTCCTACAAAGGTTTGACAAATGACCGGAAATCTCGATTTCAATCCAGTTTGAAAAGTTTCAATAAGTTTTCATGTGATGATGAGCTTTCAAATGCGAGTATTGTACTCTTTACCGTTAGAATAGAACAGCGGGCTGAAATAATTGGGTATCTCTCACTTCTTAGATACCTTTTCTGAATGAACCAAGCTCCCAAAAGATCACTGCAGCTAAGCGACTTTGCGAATGGACTAATTACAACATTTATAACCCATCCGTGACTCCCTACCTATGTCCTACAAAGGTTTAACAAATGACCGGAAATCTCGACTTCAATCAGTTTGAAAAGTTTCAATACGTTTTGAATCAGTTTGAATGTTTTATCGAGTCACTAACTTTAATTTGAAACTACTCAGGGTAAGTTAGATACACAACTGATGATTGGTAATTAAGATTCACATAATTAGGAAATGTCAAAAAGGTACCAAGTGATGATGAGCTTTCAAATGCGAGTATTGTACTCTTTACCGTTAGAATAGAACAGCGGGCTGAAATAATTGGGTATCTCTCACTTCTGAGATACCTTCTCTGAATGAACCAAGCTCCCAAAAGATCACTGCAGCTAAGCAACTTTGCGGGTGGACTTATTATAACATTTTTATAACCCCCCTACCTATGTCCTACAAAGGTTTAACAAATGACCGGAAATCTCGACTTCAATCAGTTTGAAAAGTTTCAATAAGTGTTGAATCAATTTGAATGTTTTATCGAGTCATTAACTTTAATTTGAAACTACTCAGGGTAAGTTAGATACACAACTGATGATTGGTAATTAAGATTCACATAATTAGGAAATGTCAAAAAGGTACCAACCAATAGAGAAACAGATGCAGAAATATCATAGGTATAGCTGAACCTTTTTTTTCTAATTTGAAGTGTACTCGTACCTACAATTCATTCTTTATGTTTGTGTTCCTTCGTCTGATAATCCATTTCTTTGTCACCCGAAACTACTCGAGTTTAAATAGAACGGTTGGTTTTGGGGGGGGGGGGGTAAGTTAATAACAATAGTGCTTATTTATACTGCTCGTTTAGGACTGACAAGTCCCTTTACTCCAGCAGTAGGCTACTACTATTATTGTGGTCAAATTTTCAAATTACATTGAGGGTGAAATTCCATACCTCGGGTGGGATTGAACCCACGGCCTCCTGTTTACTAACAGCTTAACCCCACACACAAAAAGCCCAAATTGAGGCTTAGGTGTAGGGGCTGGCCAGCCCCAAAGGACGGGTTGAGCTTCTACGAATCTACGAATCCTGTTTACTAGGCGTGCGTCTTGACCACTACACCACCGAGTCTGTTAAAGTTCAGCTGTATTTTATCGTACCTTTTTTTATTCCACAGTAGTACGAATTTCCATATAGGTACATAGGAAAAAGTTTCTGTAAAATGTTCATTAATTTTATGAAAATAATATTGGTAGTACGAATTTCCATATAGGTACATAGGAAAAAGTTTCTGTAAAATGTTCATTAATTTTATGAAAATAATATTGAAAAAAAAAAAAAGATTTGATAATTTTATTATTTTATACTTATTTGTGTCTAGGTGACTCAAGTACAAGGCACCTATGGTTGTGGTGTCATCCTGGCCACTACGAGGTTGTACTGTGTCAACTAGCAGAAACGTTCCACATGAATCGAGACACGCCGGACATTGGTAAGAAATAAAAAAAGAAGGAAGAAGAATTGGAAATAAAAAAAGAAGGAAGAAGAAGAAAGAAGAATTGGAAATAAAAAAAAGAAGGAAGAAGGAAGAAGAAGAATTGGAAATAAAAAAAAAGAAGGAAGAAGGAAGAAGAAGAAGAAAGAAGAAGGAGAAAGAAGAAGAAGGAAGAAGGAGAAAGAAGAAGGAGAAGGAAGAAGGAGAAAGAAGAAGGAGAAGGAAGAAGAAGGAGAAGGAAGAAGAAGGAAAGGAAGAAGAAAAAATAAGGAAGAAAAAGAAAGAAAGAAGAATAATAATAATAATAATAATAATAATAATAATAATAATAATAATAATAATAATAATAATAATAATGATGATAATAAATAATAATAATAATAATAAAATTGTACACACCTGTGATTGAATTTTGCAGGCTTCGGAAGCGGCTGGGATATTGTGTTTCCCGCCGGCTGGTCGATGCCCCTGCTGCTGGCCCTGGTATTCAACGGGGCCCGGGTAGGGGGGCTTCGGGAGGCCCTCAATCTGAGCGTTCAAATGAGAACCGAACCGGCCCTGAGTGTTGACAGTCGGGCGTGGCGAGAGCTGGAGGCCCGGAGAACCAACGAGGCGCGGGACAACTATTTCCGGTGAGAATTTCGTGAACAGGGCCCTGATTTTTTTTTTTTTTTTAGAAAGATGGTGAGGGTGGCCCATTTATATCCATTTGTTTTTGTTATAAACTTTTGAACTACCTAATTGTATACAAACAAAAATATTACAAGGATATACATAGAAAGTTTCAGTCTAGAATCTCTTCTTCACTATTGCTTCTTTCTTCCTTTTACCTGCCTCAGTGGTGTAGTGGGTCAAGACGCTCGCCTGGTAAACAAGAGGGCGTGGGTTCAATCCCAGCCTGAATTTCCTTTGCTAAAGAAATAGCCAAGGTTGAGTGCAAAAAAAGTACTTAAATTTTCTTCATCAATCTGAATTTTGTCCCATTTCAGAAAGCCTTCCAAGAAACGGCCGAACTTCAATCGGCTGGGCATCGCCTCCCCGTTTACATTCCCATGGGACGTTCTATTGAACGATTGGGCTTCGAACCCAGACCCACCCGAAACCACTCGGACCAAAATCAACCAAGAACCTATGGACGTAGACGGTGAAACGATAGATGCTACGAGGTTGGACCACCAAACGATAGATGCATCAAAATGGCACCATCAAGAATTCGAACAAGAGCAGCAGTGTGGAGAGGTTGAATCCGAGGCGAACCACCATTACTACATCCTCCGAGACAGACAGATGATCGGAAAACTCAACAACTTCATACAAAATGTCAAAGGTGACAGTGATGACAAATGCAAAAACAGTCCAAAGTCTAAAAGTGATAGCAGACACAGGCAACACTTTAAAAGTGCCAACAAAAACAGTCCACACTTTAAAAGTGAAAGCAAAAACAGTCAGCCCTTTAAAAGTGACAACAAGCGCCAGAACAAGAATCACACCAAAACCAACACCTCACAACCGGTTCCAACCAGCGATCGAGCGGACTTCGATGACCTTGAAGCCGACCTTCTGAAGGTCGTTCGCGATCCGCACAGGTGTCTGGTACAGGTGAATCTGCGCATGATCAAACGAGGGACCATGGACAAGTATGCGAACATATGTTTGCCAACGACAGCAGATGTGGACACTCTAACCTACGGTGGGCGGCCAAACTCAAAAGATAGATGCACCAGAACTGATAAATCAAACGTGAGCGCGCGGACCACCGAAGGTTCCACTGGGAAAGCGCCGTCTGCAAAGGAACGGGCTGGAAAGAAATACAAACCGAACAGAAGTCAAGGTGGTACCGGACCAAAAGTGATCGAAAGCACATCCGAATCTAAGGAGAGAGATGAAGAGATGGATGAAATGGTCTGTACGAAAACGGGAAGTGGGCAGTGGGAGACCCAAGGAGAGTCTCAATACAACCCTAAAGCTAAAGGACACTCGCAATCCCAACACTTAGTCGGTGTCGAAACACTAAGACAGGCTAAATACAACCCTAAAGCTCAGGAATACTCGGAATATCGCTCAAGCGGTGTGGAAACACTCTCCCGCGGTGAAATTTGCGAGCCCCTTCATCGGGACACCACGAGGCGGGCGCGGAAAGCTCTGACGCGGGCGCACAGAGCCCTCCTGGTCCGGCTGAAACGGAGGCGGGCGAGAGCGAAGCGCCGCGCGACCGAGTTTGAAGTCGCGAAGCGTGTCAAACGGGCGGGCGCGCCCACGCGTGACCTGACGGAAACGTACGCCCATATCATGAGACAACTGTGGGTGCCCGAGGTGAGATTACCGGGATTGAAGGAATCAGAAGGATCAACCTCAAATGAATCAAAAGAGACAGTCAACTACCTCAAACAAGTCAGTCGAATGATCGAAACTCCTAGTGGAAATCACGATCCCGAACTGACCGCGAATGTTTCCGAGCCATGCCGAGATCACGCGAAGATTCACGATTCGAGTTCCGGCGGCACGAATCAAGCCGGGTTTGCACGATCGAGCAAAAGGGCGCGAAAATGTAGCGATGACCCGACCGAGCGTCGGGTGAAAGCGCGCATGGATACGAATGAAGCCGAAAAGAGTCGAAGTCAATTGGACGAAAATAGTACAGGAGAAAATGTGGACATTCAAGATTGTGATAGAAAACCTGCAGAAATTCCCATCTCTAAACACACGTCTAGTAAAGACACTGCTACGAAAGACGATAGGAATTGTGATACTGAGCAAAAGAATTCTTCTTCCCGTGATGTCACGGCCCTCTTGACCTCTCGGCTTCGACCAATCACGTCGCTCCGTTTCCACACGTCACGTGAGCTCATGGGATTTGTGACGTCAGAGAGTTTTCACGCCACGGCCCAGCTGGGACAGGGGTGTGTGACGTTCTACGGGTTAATGGAGCTGTTGCGGAACGCGGTGCAGGGAAGGGTTAAACCATTGGTCCTTGTGAGGCAGACGAAAGATTTGAATTATCATTGGGCGGAGATTAGTGTTGTTTAGGGCTGTCTGGAAGGGACTGACAAGAAACACCGACCCTATGTAAGTGGGAAAAAAGACCCTATTAGGCTAAGTAGGAAAAGGCTAAGAAGAAGAGATGAGTGTCGTTTGATACTAGTGGGTATCAGTCCGGAGGTCCTGGGTTCGATTCCCGATAGGACCGAAGTTTTTTGAGTTCTGTGCTTGGAGTGCGGGGAGCGCTCAACCTTGTGAGGACAATGAAGTAGCTATTTTAATCGAGTAGCGTAGTATCACCAGGGTAAAAAGATTGAATTTATAAATTCACCTTTGAAAAAAGAAAAAAAAAAAAGATTGGAAACCTAGATTCTTTAAGTTCCTTGGACATTATTTAGAATAAACCAAAAGCTGTGGAAAATTGGTGGAGAAAAAGAAAATCGATATTTTTTCCTTTTTGAATAGTTTTAAGTAGGTTTCATTTTATATTTAAACATCAATGTGTATACAAATAATAATAATAAAAAAAACAGTTTAGAACATCACATGGGCAATTAAAAATTAAGGAATCTAGAAGATGAATTAATCAAAGTACCTAGATATACCTATTCAAATCTATTTTCTCTTTATGTGCCCTGCTGTTTTTACTTTTATAAAAGCGGGCTTCATGAGTAAGTTTTTCACCCCTTTTGAAAAAGTTTGATAGAGGCAACTGTAATTGCTGAGGTCTTATCGCCCCGAAATTAAAAAGAGAAGGATAGGATAGGAGAAAGGCCGTTCCGAGAACGAACCCTACCTCTTAAGGATTAAGTTCGACCCGGGCGGGAATCAAACCCGCTACCTGGCGCTTACAAGGCAGACGCGCTACCCTCCAAGCCAACTGGGCTGGCACTTCTTTTTTACTGTCAACAATTTATTTTAACAATTTCTGAGTCAGTTGTTGTTTCATTTACCCTATTTTGACATGAAAAAGAAGGGGAAAAAAATACTCTCATTTGATAGTATTGTGGGGAAAAAATTCACATCCTAAGGCCAGCCACTCACTATCAGATAGACCTGACAGGTACACTTGATCAGGTCCACCTGATGGTGAGTGGCTGGCCTAAGTTATGTGTGTGTGTGTGTGTGTGTGTGTGTGTGTGTGTGTGTGTGTGTGTGTGTGTGTGTGTGTGTGTGTGTGTGTGTGTGAACTTACCAGGGCCGTGGTGTAGATTTGATGTCAAAGAAGTAGACTTGTTGGTAGTTCAGTCAAAGAGATGTCTTTGAGGGAAAGGGGGCAACAACGAGATTGGCCAAATTTCATTAAAAAAGAACTGAATTGACTGGAAGACACATAGAAAATTTATGAAAAACTATTGTGTTAAAAGTTGAAAAGTAACACAGTAGGTATACTTACCTGGTATGATGTTAGCAGGTTAAAAAGGTAGTCCCTCAAAATTCGGACGAATAAAAATCAAGAGCAAACATTTGAACCCAGTTAGAACAAATTCCATTCAAGAGATGTACAATAAAATTAGCTTCCTCTAGAATTGGATATAGGAAGTCAATCTAGGGGGAAATGCCAGCGGAAAAGCTATCTGGCCTAGAAACGCAGGGAGGGGGCTCCATTTATAAGGAATAAAAAATGGATGGCGCAGTATTTTGCAATGAATTAATTGAACCAGAGTACACAATAATTATTCTGGAGGGACACAATCAAGCTAACGAGACAAGTCAACTTGGAAAAAACGCAACTGGCGGCTTTGGGAAATTTACATTGGGTAGGAGAGTGTCAGTGTTCTTGTGGGACATAGACATTTAAGTAACACATACATACTTAGAAGGTGCCCAGATATTATCTCTGGACATCCAAAGGATTTTAAACCTAATAAGTAGGTACATACCTAAGTATTCTTGTGACTTTTTTAAAGTGTTGTAAAAGCCACATAGTTTCAGGCCGCTGAAGGCCAGGCCTCCTGCAAAGTGCAAGTGCCTCTGGTGACTTTAACGTGTATGAGTATCTCCCCTTGTCCCTCTTCTTCTTCAGTTCTTCTCCTCCTAATCCCTCTTGTTTATTGAGAAATGTATCATTTGTCAAACGACTTCGACTCAAAAGATTATTTTTAATTTCTCCACTTGTCGCCAATTCACGAGCCTTCCCAGCAGAAGGGAGAAGAGAAAAAGGTATTTAAAATTACATAAAAATGTTCGCAGCAGATTTGTTGACGTAAACTGATGTTTAGAAACAAAAGCCTGGGTTAATATAAACCACAATGACCTATTTGTTATGCAGTTGAACATTTTTCAACCTTAATTTTTTATCCTACAGAGCAGGGTTGGAAGGGCTTCACGGAAAGGCTCTATTTGTGTATTCTCGTGAGATTACTGTTCTGACTTTTTACTTGGAAAGTCGTGGGGTCCAAAGGCCACAATACAAATAGATACCGGACTAGTAGCTTCACTTTATTATCATTTTATTTATATTGTTGAGACTGTGTTCTTGTTTTTTGACACTTGTCAGAATCTATTGGTATAAAATAAATATAATATTGTTAAGCTCCAATAGGAGAGCATTAATGTCACTACTAGAAGAGATAGCTTCTGTATAAATCTTAAGCTAAGCAACATAATGTTGATAATGTGTGGTTTATATCTGGACCTGTCACTAGCCATTTCACTTGCTCCTGATATGAACGTAACTGAAGAAGTGACTATAAAAATTGGATAAAGAAAATAAAAACCATTAATAGAAAAATTGTAGAATATGTAATAAAAGATTACTCTTCTATTATACATTTAAGAACTGTTTATTGTACAGTTAACAAGTGTTTCTTCAGACTGCGTTTTGTCATTTCGACAGAATCTTGAACATTCCGATACCCCGGAAAGAGAAATGTTCGAAGAACTCTCCTTGAAATGTCCCTCGAAGAAAAACTTGAAAGATCACTAGAAGGTAAATCTTTCCAAGATCCTTGTACTAAAAAGAAACACCAACATCAACTTTAACCTGCTAATAATAATTAAACATGAAACTTTCGTGCTTAATTGAAAGCTTTAAAGTTTATAATGTCCTAAGGGGTTCTAAAGTAATCGACCTTGGAAAGAAAGTTGAGTTTTTTTTTTATTTTCAGTCGATGTTATAAAGTTTGATGAATTTCCATTTTCCGATCAAATAAATACCTGTGAGCATTTAGTGACAATGAGCTTTATCTGTTAAACAATGTCACAAAGTATTTGAGTTTAAACTTTTTTTTTTTTTGCCACTTTGCGAGCGAGAGCGACTAGCAAAGTCTTATGAAATTTGATTTGAAAAATTTAAAAGGATTTTTATTCTTAAAAAAAAAAGCTCTCGTAACGCTCTCGTAATAATATATGAGCCGCCTTAAAAAGTTTCAAACTTTGTTGAAAGCTTGCTATTGTTTCCATACATTGAACTAATTGAAAATCTGTATTCTTTATGATGAAACTTATTAGAACATTATAGATAGGTACACAGAACCTGTAGGTAATAGATTCATAGATTACACCTGTTTATGTAAGATAGGTAGGTAATAGGTAGAGGTACCTACTTATTATCACCATTTATTAGAAAGTAGAAAACAGTATCTTTAGCCAAAATTTGGGATAGGCTCTTTGTATGCCAGAGTCATTCATTGTTCCTTCTATTATTTCGGTAAATTTTGTAAACAATCAAAAACACAAGAAATAAGAATCGGGAGGAAAAAAATCTACAAGAGACCAGCTTGAATGACAAAACACCCAGCCGTGTGTAGTCGGCTTAAATCACAGTAGGCAGCCATTGATAAACAAGGAAAATTTTCTGCGCAGCAAACTTTCAGCTTTCTACGCACTTGGAATCAGCAAGTTCAGCTTTAGTTTTCATTTTCAGTTCTCGGCAAGCAGTCGATCGGTTCGGTCATGTTCGCGTGTAGCAGTTTTGGTTTCAACTTTCAACTTTTTCAAAAGCAGTTTCAGTGTCAAATCAATTTGGAAATTATTCAATTATTTTTTCGTTCAATTTTATTCGTCCGTTCGGTAGTGCTGTGTTAGTGTTGTGTTTTTGAGTAAATCAAGAGTAGGTACTTTTTTTCGTTTTGAATTCTTCGAATCCAATGAATCCGGATTCAATGGATTCAAGTAAAAGGTGCACTGATAATCTGGAAGGATTGGATCACCATGATGAAACCAGCGGACAGTGTCAGCGGGCTGGAGAAAGGTAGGATAAATTTAGATACTGCATGCTTGGTGGAGGGGTTTTTTTTTTAGGTTAGGAAGCCTCACTATTAATTGGCGTAGAAAATGGGAAACGTCTCGTCTCCCGTTTGAGTTTCGCGGTCTGTCAGACCGTCAGAACGTGTGTGTCGGAAAGTTTTTCAGACCCAGGTCTCTCAGAAGGTCTGGCAGACCTAGGTCATAAAATCCGCCCCGGGCGAGAATCGAACCCGCGGCCTAGCGCTTACAAGGCAGACGCACTACCAACTAAGCTAACTAGGCTGGCGAGTTTAATCTTTATTATTTTTATTAGCGTCTAAGCTAGCTTGTCAAAACTGTTGAGATCCATGGTAGGCAGAAGCATCAGTTGTTGTAATGGTTGTTTGTAGAATTGCATTAATGCAGGAGAGGCTCACATTTCGTGGTTGAATTTTCTGGAATCTTTTTTGTTCCAGAAGATGAGATCTTCAACTAGTGGATGAAGATGAGGATTTAACAGGCGGGTGGACACACTGGGACAATGGTTTCTGAAACAGGAGAAATTGAATTCGAAATATACCTAGGTATCAGAAACTCAGAAAGTTTAAAACCTACCTACCTAGATCCCTAGATGTATCGCATGTTCAAGATGGTATATTGTGATGAGCACATTGCATACATACTTCTGATAATTTCACGGCGCCCATTAAAATTTATTCACAAAAACCTCACGTTATTAGTGGATGTGCCAAATTTAGCAAGATTTCTAATACAATCAGACGATTTTCATTTAGGTATTTTAGCCTAGTTAGGTTGGTTGGTAGTTCGTATGCCTTGTAAAAACTAGGCCCATTTTCCGCCTCGGGCGGATTTTATCGTAGAGTCTAGACGGATAATATTCGTTCTTGGAACGGCTGGCATAAAAAAAGTAACTGGCCAAAATAACATACCGAAAAGTTCAATCTCCTTCTGAGCGGATCCATACTTGTTAGCCGCCTTACAGGCGTATTGACCAAACTGTCTTCGTTCAATAGTGATCACTCTAAGAGAGGTGTCTGAGAATTCATCCGAAGTAGCGAAATGGGACACGCTGAAAACCGGGATATAGGTAGGTACTTAGTTTAGTGTACTTCACTATTTGTATAAGTAGTCTGATTTTTGGGGGATTCCCCTTTGGAGAGAGGATAATTATATTATGCAGATTTAGTTACCTACGTCAGATGAAAAAAGCTATAACTCTGACACTGGCTATCGGGTCGAACTCAAACTGGTACCAAAGAACTTGTTGTTGTTTTTTTCACTTGCTGGGGCTTTACTTGATGGTATTTTATTAAAGCTATTTGAGGCGAAATTCGGTACTAAATAGGTCAACGAGACTGAAAAGTGATTACCAGTTTTTGCCTTTAGTGCTGATTGTTTTAATACAAATTTTCATAAATGGTTTTCTGAAAATTGAATTGATCCCAATATTTCCAAGGGCAAAGTAAACCTTTTATTAAATTGATCCCAAGGGCAAAGTAAACCCTTCATAATCAAATGGAGTTTTTACCTGTAGTGTTGATTGTTCATAATCTGGACGCCATCTTTGATCCACACTATGGCGGGGGGTGGGTAGGCTTCGACATGGCATTCCAATATGGCGTCATATTGAAGAGCTTGGCCTTGGCGGGGTCGGTTGATGGTGATAACGGGGGCGAATTCCACCTCCACAGCTATGTTCCTCTTCATACCCCGGCCTACGCCATTCTGAGCCACACAGTAGTAGGTACCTCTGAAAAAGGAATTATTTAAAGAAATAGTAACCTAATAATCTTCTTCTTCGTCTTTTCCCGTGTACAGACGGGGTCGGTGTTTTTCGTTAGCCTCTCAATCAGCCCTAGGGTGATTGCTTTGAGCTGCCATTTGGTTTTCGCTACAAATTTATGACTAGTGGCGTTCAGTTCAGAATGTTTGTTCTCAGTATGGTCTATTCTACTTTGTTCAGGAGATTCTACGTCTAGCAAAGCAAGCGCTCTGGTATTATCTATTCTATTTGATTTGGAAGACAAGGGTAATACACTATTTGAACTATTATCACAGGATATCATTTCATATTTGGAACCTGGAACATAGAATACAGAGGCAGATCTGTGTTAGTTGGTTGACATGGTATGGGGGAATATAATTCGTTCGCAACGCAGTACACATAGAATACAGAGGCAGATCTGTGTTAGTTGGTTGACATGGTATGAGAGAATATAATTCGTTCGCAACACAGTGGAACCAACAGGTTCATGATTATACAATATTCCTATCGAAGAAAAGATGATGGAAGCTATAAGGAAAGTATTATCTAGTATTTCCCTCCTCCAAATAAACTTTCGCTACAAATTTTACGAGTGGATGCCCTTCGCACTCAACCTTTGCTATTTCTTTAGCAAGGGAAATTCAGGCTGGTATACTCCCTCTTTATAGTCCCCCAGCCAGACTTATCTGGTCTACTCCCTGTTTAAGGTCCCCCAGAAGACTTACTTATTATAATAAGTAAGACTTTGAAATTTCCTACAATTTCATTCAAAAACAAGTAGGTACCCATTATTATTATTATACATCCTGGGATCTAGGCCATATGTGTTATTCAAAAAACGATAACCATTATATTCCATATTTGGTTTTTTGGTCACGAGCAAACTTTCAACATTTCAACTCTACAGTTATCGGGAATTTGTATTACTTCGATCTTACCTCATACTTGTCAGTCATAGCTCTTACCTATCAGTCATCACTCTTAGGCAAGCCACTCACTATCAGGTATCAGGTAGACCTGAGAAGTTCACCTGGTTAGGTCCATCTGTCAGGTCTACCTGATGAACACACACACTATCAGGTATATACCTGACAGCTATGACTAAAAAAGTCCGCCTGTCAAGTCTACCTGATACCTGATGAGCACAAAAACACTATGGGGTTCACTGGATTGAAGCGATTACTAGTCTTCTGATTAAATCTATTAGGGTACCCGATACCAAATCTCCTCTTGTCCATTTCTTGTCCATCTCTTCTATAATCACCTG
This sequence comes from Diaphorina citri, assembly GCF_000475195.1. Lineage (NCBI taxonomy): Eukaryota > Metazoa > Arthropoda > Insecta > Hemiptera > Psyllidae > Diaphorina > Diaphorina citri. The sequence goes on along the minus strand of NW_007377537.1, from coordinate 263,590 downwards.
ACAGGCGGACCTGATCAGGTGATGGTACCGGTCAGGTCTACCTGATAGTGGCTGGGCTTACCTGTCAGTCTTGGTAATGTTGGGTATCTTGAGGATGTTGCCGCGATATATAGAACCCCCGGTAGATAGCGCTGCACTGTTGTCACGTCGCCAGGAGATGGTAGGCGCGGGAAAGCCGTTGGCATAACAGTAGAGGTACACGGTTTGGCCTTCACTGACGATCACAGACCTGGAGGGAAATAGAAGACAGGTTGGGTTCAAGTTTTCCACTTTTCCCTTGAAGAGCTTACCTCCTATTTTCGCACAACCTAACTCTGTGTCTCTGTTACCTATCTAGCTAGAAGGTTCTTCAAAAGGTTTTCAACTTAATTCATTCCTTGTTTCGAATCAAACAAACTGAGGAGCCTCAGTGGTGTAGTAACGCGGTGAACTTCGAATCTGTGGATGTTGGTGGTTCGAAAAAACGACATTCTTATTGAGGTACGGCTAAAGGTAGAAACTAGAAACACACTACCATCACGTCACGTGAAGTCATGGGGAGTCAGAAAGATGTAGTTCTAAGTTTTCCCATAATATCACCTTACGTCACGTCACGTGCCGTGATAGTGGTTAGAGCATTACCTGGTGGAGTTATCCGAAATGATTGGAGGTCTCCTCACGATGAGTTCTACCTCAGCGGACACCTTGTTGTTCAAACTGATGATCACTTCACATTTGTATATTCCCGCGTCAGTTTCCTGGATCTCCTTGATCTGTGGGAAAGCAAGAATCAATATGATAGCTTAACTCCATACACAAAAAGCTCACTCTGAGGCTTAGCTGTAGGAGCAAACAGCCCTAAAAGATGGGTTAAGCTTATAAGAGTCTACGAACACCTGACGTGTTATGTTGAACCGAAAGACGAAATATTGTTGAATCGAGATTCCCCCACCCCCCAGGAGTTTTACGTCACGGTTCAATTTTTCGTAACTGATGGGGTTTTACTTTCCATTCAGCGAAAAATCTATCCGCCTACAATAATTTCGCCACGCCTGAATGTGATCGGGAAAAGAAAATTTGCTAACACCACTGGCTCATTGCTAGTCTAAAAGGCATATTTAAGGCTGATCTTACCACTGAGAGTTAACACAGTGTCAAGGGTTTTCTTTGCCGTCACCCATTTGATTGATACAGGCCAGTATTTCTGTAACTCTAGATTCATTGAAAAGTCTCTGTGTTAAGATCGGGCAGTCTCTTTTCTACCAAAATACAAAGTTCAAGTGCTATTGTCTTGGAAATAAAATATGATCTCGCTATCATAGGCAAATTAAAATTTAACCTACTTTTTTTCAATTCGTAATCTTACACCACGGATTCTTCCTTCCCAAGCTGTTTTAGCTATGAGCGATAGTTCTCTCAGTCTCCTTGAAACGCGAGTAACTTCGACTAGATTTATGACAAAATTGCAAGTGGTAAAAAAAAAGAACTCGCGATAGAAGCTGTTTAACATTTCAACTTTGAAGTGCACAACTTGAACTAACGTCAGGAGGCGGTGACCGTCATGAAGAAGTTGATGGAAGTTCAAAGTTAAGAATGTGTCCCAAAGGGTGTTGGAGAGTATTTAAATGAAACAAGAAACGGGGCTTAGTTCAAAGTTACAAAGTGATTTTCAATTAATTACACGGTACGATAATGAACCAAGACTGAATCATAGATTAAGACAGATTAAGATTGGAGATCACATCCACTCGCCATGCGCCAGGTTGTTCTCGGATCATCTGGTTAATCTCTTTGATTTACTACTGCTCGTAGACAATTATGTGCAGATGTCAAGCCGGCATACGTATTCCTAACTAGTTTATACAGACATAAACATGCAAAACTGAAGGTGAGTGGTCGGCCTGATGGATTATGTTGGAATGATCAAAAAGTGTTCTCAAAAACAAAAGATCATTCAAAATTATGTGCATAATACCTATGGGTATTTTTTTTCTTCTTCAATTGAAAATAAATAGATGCCGTTTCTTTGTGTTATTATATCACGACTTGATGCTCACTGCAGCATTGTAGGATTCAATTTAATTTAGTGGCAAAGCCTTTTTCAAAACCAAAGCTTACCGACAGGATGTACGTGGATGTCTCAGGGTCCGTGGTGAGTTGAAAGCGAGAGTCGTGGATAATCAGAGACCCACTCATGGAAATGGGGAGGGGTTCCATTTTCTTGGCGGTGTCCATTTTCATCCAGATGACCGGGTAATCGTCCGCATATTGGACACTGCACTTGAGGTCGGCCGTCTGGGCAATGTCCTTGATCTGCTCCTGGGAGATGTAGGAAATGGTGGGGGTTCTCTGACTTGAAGCTGAAACCAAGAGGTGTCATTTTTTATTTTAGGTAATTAATTTATGTGACTTAATTTCCGTTCCCAATTGTTGTTCGGAAAAAAGTGTCGTGTGTAATGGAAACAATCTCATTTAAATTACATTACCTATACAGGCCTATTCGGAAATAAATCCGATGAAACTTACTACAAGTGGGAACGGGCTTTTAGGGTTGAAGGGTAAAGGACAGTATACAGTTGTTTCATTGCTAAGAAATAAAAACGGCATTGAAGTCCTTGCCTATAGCAATGCCTCCGAAAAGAAAGAAAGAAACGACTATTTTATGTAGAACGAACGCTTCTCTAACTTACATTGTAAAACGTCCCTGCTGCCCTTAAACGTTAGTGCATAGATAAATAATTAAAGGTTGAAAAATCTAAACCAGTAGATAATTGCCTTTCTGTGTTGAAGCTGGAGAGCCTCTTTACACCTTTAATAGGTATCAGAGCTTTAATAAATGTCCCCTCTACAATTCTCTCATTTATAGGTAATTGAACCCTTTTACACTGATAATACCGCCACTAGTTGCTTTTAAAGTAGTTTTATTATCAGTATTAAGCTAATCCATAATCCAATAAAATTAATATTATGTGTTAAATTACTTCTATCAAATCGTGAAAGAAATATTACAGGGTCCATTCTTAATAGGTAAAATTTATTATTATTACCTATTAGTCCTATAACATAGATACTTTGTTAAGAATACATAGGTAAGTAAATTAAGTATATGTATAGCATCAATATCCATTGGCAGTTCATAAAAAAGTAGGAAGAGTGAGGGGCATTACATGTTGTTAATTAGTTACCTTAATAATTACTTGCACTTTAATGGACTGAAAACCTTTTAACCATAGCTTAGTGTTTTACTTTGTCTGACCTCTGTCTTCTGGCATGGAGGCCGAGGATCAAATGGTTTCATAGGAATTGGAATAGATATTTTTGCTCAAGTTAGATTAGGCTAGGTTAGGATAATTATTGTCTTTGAGACAAATCGAGTTATGTGTTAATGAATAATTTTCCCATAGCAGGTCCTAACATTGCTTATGATTACTAGGTAGAGTACTAACTATAGTGACCTGTTTGCCTGTATAGCAACTCGTATTAGGCAAACTTACAGCTCTTAGTCCAAGGTGCTAAATAATGAGATTGGTGTATGTTGAGATTGCTAAGCTAGAATCAGCTTATCAGCTAGATTATATCATTAACCTATCTATCAATCAATAGATTATCCGTTCACAACTTTGCACACATCGACACGTACATAAGTTAAATGTGTGTATTTTGCAGGCTTCTTATAATACAAACATACTCTCAGATAAATTATCTGGTTTTATTTTACTGAACCATGGCGTAGTGGTCACTGCGCTCGCCTTGCACGCGGGAGACCCGGGTTCGATTCCCGGCGGGGTCAAGAAATTTGTACTGGCTCTTGCGGGGCCCACTCAGCCTCGTGAGGAAAATGAGTAGCTATGACATATAAATGCGCATAGCGACCGGTGCCAGCATGGTAGGTAAAGAGGAAAATGAGTAGCTATGGCATATAAATGCGCATAGCGACCGGTGCCAGCATGGTAGGTAAACATTGGATTTTAGGATTATTGAGATATTGGGGAAATCCTACAATGCTGCAGTGAGCACCACAGTTGTGACATAATAACTTAATAACACAAAGAAACTGCATTTACATTACATTACATTTTACTGAACCTTCCAAGAGGTATTTTCCTATTAGGTTGGTAGAAAGATGAAATCCTTGTGATTTTTGTCGATGTCGGCCAAAAGATATTTAACTAGGAAACCAATAAAAATAATGGCTAGCTCAGAAATAAATAAAATCAATAAAACGACGTAAAATCAATGTCGGTTCTTTATTTTTATTGGAACCATTAGATATCCAATGGGTCTTATGTAAACCATCCTATTGAAGTGTTTTCCCGATCTAGTTTTATAGACTAATGTTTCTTTAATGTCTTTTCAAAGATACAGATTACCTAGAAGATTTTTCCTTAACTTTTCCTGTGCCTTAAGCTTTAAATCTACGTCACATCACGTCACCTAAGCAGGCAAAATTTCAGGTACACACTGAGGGTGCATTTCACTGTTAAGCTTATAAAAATCAAAAAGGAACTTAACGGGCTATTATAGCTTAAGAGGCCTTCTAAAGGCTGAAAAAATATTGGTGAAATCCACCCAAAATAATATAAATTCATAGACTTACCCAATGAAATAAGGAAGCTCAGAGCTACAATAATACTTGGTCCTGCGACACTCATTTTGAACAGAAGAATAACACTTGTAACCTTTTCACCCGTAACTTCATGAATGAAGAATCTGATGGGTTTTTGAGTCGAAGGATCCCAAGGAGTGGATGTATTTTGGAACCTGTTGACAAAATCGAAGGGTGAGGGGGCTATAAATAGAACGTCTGGCTCTTCTATTTCGGGAATTTAGAAAGGGCTCGGGTCTCTTTTTTTGGGTCCCCTCTCTTTGTGTCCTTGTAGATAAATGTTTAAGAATAATTTTAGATTTGATAATGAGAAAGATTGTTCAAATTCAATCAGTACGAAGGTGCCCTGAACTTCCGAGGGGTTCTAAACCACCTATCTTTCCAACACCGATTTGAGTCAGCTTAACATACTATAACTGATGGAAATCTAGCCGGTTAAGGGTTAGGTAACATGCAAAAGGACTCATGAGTATATCAGCCTAATATAATACATATTTAGATTTTTACTCAAAGACGTTAGAGTAACTCTTAAAAGGACCAACAAGTCAATATTTTATAATAGCTCGTACATTAATCGTTCTCATAAAAACCTACATAATACCTAGGTACATTTTACTTTTCTTATTATGTATAAGTAGGTATGTATAGGATAAGGAAAGTGAAAATTAGAACTCCAACATACCATTTAATTATGAGGTTGTTAAATACAACTTGACCTATACTAATTAAAAGGTATTTACATACATAATAGGGAATATAGAGATGGTGAACAAAAACATGGATTAATAATAAAAAAGACAAGAAATGGCTTCGTTTCCCTATCAAAAATACAACACAAAAATGAATGACATACCAGTGCCATTGGAAATTATATAATTACCTATTCTAGTCACCTATTAAACAATTAAATAAAGGGGGCTATAAATAATTAATTAGTCATTGTTTGGCGACCGAGAGGCACATCAAAGTGCTCCCTCAAAAGTTACTTTCTGATGCTCTGTAGCCTCTCTTGATTAGTCTGGTAATTAGCCTTTCATTCTTTAGAATCTTTAGTCCTAAAATAGTCATCAAACGTTCCCCTTTAGTTTGTATTTTGTCGATGTTGAATAAAGTTGACACTCCAGATTGTTTCTAAAACTTCAAAGGCACTTATGTATTATTCATTCATATGAATTTGTCAAAGCTATTTTCAGTAAACCTACCTTTTGTAGGGTACTTCTTATTTCTTGTGTTCAACCACCACTTGAACTTAGCATTCCGCCCACTTACATAGGTAAGCAGGTACTTGATATGTATGTGCCAGGATAAATATGTTCCATTTGTTCTTCAATTAGGTATCAACTAGTTCTTCTTTCAATATCTGTTTATCTGGTATCCTTTCTTGTGCGCATTGCTTGAATATTTATGTCCTTTTTGGTCAACGAAGAAATTTTGAACAAGAAATAACATTTTAACGAGGTAATTCTTATCTGCTTGTGGTATTATCGGAGATTAGGGAGAAAAATAGCAATAAAACGTGTTTGGATTTCCAATCGATTTTCATTAGATGTAAGTTTGGTCGAAGGAATTCACCTTGTACATATAGGTTATATGATTGTATGCGATTACCTTGGGTTCATGGACAGCTGCAATTTCTGCCTTAAAGCTTTGAATTTTAATTCATCGGTTCCTGATCAGTTACTGAAGTTAAGCAAATCCCCCCCCCTCGACAAAATCCAGGATAAAGCCCGGGTCGACTGTGGTATATCTTCGTTCAAAAGAGGAAGTACTCGAAAGATCTCATCACGATTTCATGGATGTGCAAAGGTGACAAGGAAAATTCTTTGGCAGCACAGTTATATGGCTGATTGAATATTACCCCAAAACTTTTAGAAACATGAACCTTCCCATATTGCCTTTTTACTTTCCTAGGGCCCCCTGTCTCCAATTTGGAGCATCGTCTCCCCTGTCAATCAATTTTGAACCAAAAGGCCCCCAGGTCCCCCCAGAAAGTATACGACTATAGGCCACTGTCTATCCTGGGTATAATAAGGAAAGTAATATAAGTTTACATCAAGTAGATATCCATGTCTATGAAGCTATAAAAAAGGCATTTTCCAGAAAACCAGACCGCTGGTTGTAAAATCTTGCCTGACTGCTTATTTACACAGGTAATAAGTCTAATACATATAATTAAGTAATAGGTAGGTAAGTAGGTACTTCTTTGTTTAAACATTCCTTCATGTTTAGAAGTTTGACATTTGAGCTTCTCAAACGTGTTATGTTGTGCTATAAAAGTTCGTGCTGTAACTTCTTTTCCTTTTTATAATGTTTCAAGGAATTTCGTGCTGTTAGTTTAATAAAGAAATTGCTTATGACAATCCCGTATGTCAATCTCAAACGTGTTATGTTGTGCTATAAAAGTTCGTGCTGTAACTTCTTTTCCTTTTTATAATGTTTCAAGGAATTTCGTGCTGTTAGTCTAATAAAGAAATTGCTTATGACAATCCCGTATGTCACTTCTTGGAGTGTTATCTATACTTGTTTGGAAAGTAAAACAAAAGTGTTCGATATGTGAGCAAAGGAAAGCTTACACCACGCACTGTTTATTATCATGTAGGATGTAGGTATATCTATCAAGGTGCATCTATCAAGCAGGGGGGTTTATGATCTTAGAAGTATGTATAGTCGATCGACATGAATCAATGTTGATCTGAGTGCACGGCAGTGCGCCAGGCCAAGTTCCAGTAAGCTTGACTGTGTTACATTGTTACATTCTCATGTATCTATTGAAGTTGGGTGCAAAATGTTCATTGAAAACAGGGAAATACTTCACTGCAATGACATTATGTCATAAGATGTTCCTCATATACCTGAGTACTTCATTTATTTGTACTCACGCTAGCGGAAAATATAAAAACTTTTCTTTTAAAAGATTTTTTTTTTTTTCAATTTAAGATGTGTTAAATATCTTTCGTGAGAGACAGTAGGGAGAGAGACAGGCTCCTAGGCAAAATAATTAATTTAAAATTTCTCCTCTTTCATGCATGAAATGATGGTAGTGGCGAAACCGTAAACGAAAAGTCCAGGAGGTTTGACTTTGAAATTTAAACTTCACTGACTGTTTTGTTATCTCTGGCCCTCAAAAAGAAGGGAGATCCCACCTAACAAACCTTGTGTATGAAAGAAAACGCCACTGTGTAACGCAAAATAATAGAGTGAAATACTGATAACCTATAGGTAACTAGGCTGATTTATCAATAATAATTACTTCCGTTTATAGTATTATTTTTGTGTGATTTTTTCGGAAAATAAATAAATATTAGAATAATAAACTATAAAATAATTTCTTGAAAATTCAGTACCGTTTGCGAAAAAAAAGTCTAAATTTATTTGAAATTTTTTAGTGCTACAATTTTGTGTTTGCAAATTAATAGGTATCATTTACCGGCTTTTTTTTCATTTCAAACAATGATTCTATTTCGGAGACAACTTTCCTTGAATTTTTAGTAATTAGTAATTAAATATTTTCGCGTGTATTTTGGCAATATAATTTTGAAAAAAAAAAGTAATTTTCTAAGATAGTTCTTAGTTGAATGTTCAAAATGCATTTTGGAGAAAAACCATGTAAATGTGTAAGAAGATTAAGATTCAATAAAATAAACAAAGCCATTGCAATTATTTGCAAATAAATTGATTCATGGGTGCAATAATCAAAGATTTAAATATTCTGGCTAACTAAATAATTTTAATTTGGTGAAAATCTGAGTGAAGTTCATGTTTACTTAATGTTCATATGTGGGAGTCAGCCTCTGTGATTATTTGTGTGCTTTTATTCACTTGATTTTCCAAGTTTCACAAGTCTACAATAACAGTTCTGCTGATTCAACACAAAGTAAATCCCTTTCAAGTTTTGACTCTACCGTTTAAAATACTATTTTCAAAGTGTCGACGTCTCCCAACCAAGCAATCCCCATGAGGTTTGATAGTTCGGAGGTTGTCACTTGTACGGCAGCACCCCCTTCACAGTCAGTATCACCAAGGGGTACTGCAGTGGAGCCTGGTGACACTAGTCCTAATAAAATGACCTCATTCCCATTTCTCTTAAATCGTCCAACGGATTTTAGTGTTAGTTCATTAATTGGTGCTTCCACAAACTCATCAACCTCCAGTTCATCCTCAGCCGCTATGCCTCCGGGATATCCTTATCCAGTTGGATGTTATCCAGGATTGTTACCCAAGCTACCTCCCCCACACCCGTATACTACTGCTGAAGATGTTGTCCTAGCGGCTGCCGCTGCAAACCATCATCTTCATGCAGCCCACCATCCGGCCATGGTGCGACCATTACGTGCAATACAACCAGAGGACGATGGGGTCGTGGATGACCCTAAAGTTACTCTGGAAGGAAAAGATCTGTGGGAAAAATTTCATAAATTAGGAACGGAAATGGTTATAACAAAATCTGGCAGGTAAGGATACAATTTTAGTAATACCTTTACTTTTTAGTTACATAGGTCTAGATGTAAAATCAGATAGTTAGAACAAATTATTAGATTGACAAATTCATTATAATAATTGTAATAATAGGAAATTTAATATTCTTTTATTTGGTATAATTACCTATTTGTATTTATAATTTGCAATACTTAGATGTTCCATGTTATGGTGGATGTCTTATTTTTCCCTTTTTATTTAATGTGTTTAGGTAACTTAAAATTATACATATTGAGTAAAAATATTTCTGTAACAGTGAGTAGATATCTATTTACATTACATACCTAGTTATGTATTGGAAAACCCATTGTGAACTGAGTTTTCATTTATCGAATCTCCATATTCAAACGAATATTTAAGATCATTGACAAGTAAGATATCTATTTACATTACATAGTTATGTATTTGAAAACCCATTGTGAACTGAGTTTTCATTTATCGAATCTCCATATTCAAACTAATCTTTAATATCATTGACAAGTAGGTAATATCTTACATTCCATGTGGATACTTTTCATAATGAATCTCATTACCCTGCAAAGTCTTTGTCTATCAAGTCATTAAATAGACATCCTAATTCCTAATACCTCAGAATCTGCTTCCATATTCACCGAGATAAGTAAATAAAATAATGCTAATAACTCTATTCACACCACATTGCCCTGTGTACTTTTACCTGGTATGAAAGTTGTAAGAAATAAATTGTAAACAAAGTCATTTGAATAAAATTCAGATCTCTTTTTTCTTCAATGTTAGGATGACCTTACTAATGAATGAATTGCATTTTTTGCATTTCGGTCTGGATTCCAGTATTGCTAATTGTATTTGAGTGGTTTTATTTTTGCATACATTTAATTAATTTAAACTAATTTGTCTTCAGCGACTCTTCCAACAAAGGAAATTCATCAGTCTGTCCAAACCTGTGTCTTACAGATCCACGATAGGTACTCGTACCATTATTATTCAAATTAAATATGGCCCTACCACGCCTTGTGGTATTTAAACTAATTTCGAGAAGGGTTTATATCTTTCATTAAACAAGCTTAATTTATTCAGATTTTATACCTTCCTACTCCTCTTTGTTCAGTTTATTATAATATCCGTTGAATCATCATCAGTATGGTAATTAATAGAGCCAGTCTTGTTTCCGAGGTCGTTTATTCCAAATTTTATTCAATTAGATTTCAGTGCTAATTTTTTATGGAATTGGAACTTTTCTTTTTCCTATTAGGCGCTTTAACGATGTTTTGTGCTTTCAAAAAGAAGAATTGTTACAAATCATAAATTTGTATCTTTGATTCTAAATTTGGTATGTTTCAAGTATCTAAACACTATTTTGGATTTGGTCGATAACCACATAAGAGACGGTGGTATCACAAATCAAACAGGATTACAGAAGAAATTACCTGCAGTGATTACTTTGACTAAGTAGGTAATTGTAAAGACATTTTAATTGATATAAAATATGCCTTTGACAAGTTGACAAAGATAAGTATTGAAAGATAAAATTTATGTGTGATTTATCAGATGTTTACTACAAATAAGTATTTATAGCTTCTTATGAATGTAAATTAGTTATCTAATTTGTTCATACATATCTCTAAATTGTGAACTTTTTTTTTCTTCTTCTTTTTTAGTTACACTAATAACTATAACATGGCGCTCTTAAATTTATGTGTGATTTATCAGATGTTTACTACAAATAAGTATTTATAGCTTCTTATGAATGTAAATTAGTTATACACAGTTTGTTCATACATATCTCTAAATTGTGAACTTTTCTTCTTCTTCTTCTTTTTTAGTTACACTAATAACTATAACATGGCGCTCTTACATCAAGTACATATGTATGTAGTTAATACCCATCTGATATGATATAGACATTTTATGCTCTGTGCAAAATAGAAAATCTTCACCCCCCCCAAAAAAAAAGACTTCACTATTGAATAAATCATCAAATTTATGAGAATAGTTAAGATAATTGGAAATGGACATCCACACATACAAAGAAGAATTCAAACATCAACTCCTTCTCAGCATTTAGTATTAATGACATTACCGAGTTATTTCTAATTACATCAGTAACGAGCAACGAAATGATTATTTTATTTACCTGCGTACGTTTGTTTAGTTAGAAAAACATTAAAATTATCATGCATGACATCATACAGTTTATTGTAAAACTCATAAACACATGTGTTACATTCTATATCAAAGTATATCCTACATGTGTAGCAAATACTTTGAAATGTACCACATAGTATGAGGTATATGTACATATATTCACAAGTACTTCTAACCTTTAGAAGAGATAATTTCAAATGAAAAAAAAAAAGAAAAAAATCTCAGTAAATTAATTTGTTCAAAAGATCTGTATCAAAATTTCACAGCCTGCCAAAAATGTATTTAGAAACAGAATTTAAAAGAATAATATATCTGTATAATATAGACAACTACCTACATGATGTAAATTAAATGAAGGTAGTTAATTTTTTATTACAATGCCATTACATTCAGCATTTAATCTTCTTCAAAGAGTCGTTCTGTGTAAGTTTGGAATATTTTGTGTTGACGGATTCACAAATTTCATAATGATGTTTGTAATATTGCAGGTCTTGTATTATATGGGGAATTTGATTCGTTAACTTTGAGAGATAATTAGGGAAGGCATTTAACAATGTTTTCAAAACACATACACGTTGTACACGCCTACATACAAGTGGCAAATCTACTGATATTAAAAACTCCAAGGGTTCAGTTCATCTAAATATTAGACTCTATCTAACGGGAGCATTGGTCAGTACAAAAGGTAAACTAAAGAATTCAAATAGCCCCGGCATTGACACTCTTCATCACATTTACACTCCACACCATGATACATCTCAACAGCAGGAATATCAATGTAAATACATAATTATTATCACCAATATTAGTCTGTGTAAGTTTGGAATATTTTGTGTTGACGGATTCACAAATTTCATAATGATGTTTGTAATATTGCAGGTCTTGTATTATATGGGGGATTTGATTCGTTAACTTTGAGAGATAATTAGGGAAGGCCTTTGACAATGTTTTCAAAACACATACGTTGTACACGCCTACATACAAGTGGTGAATCTACTGATATTAAAAACTCCAAGGGTTCAGTTCATCTAAATATTAGACTGTATCTAACGGGAGCATTGGTCAGTACAAAAGGTAAACTAAAGAATTCAAATAGCCCCGGCATTGACACTCTTCATCAGATTTACACTCCACACCATGATACATCTCAACAGCAGGAATATCAATGTAAATACATAACTATTATCACCAATATTAAACGACTAAACATATAAAAAACATGCTCTATCAGCTACAAAAACATTTTGTAAGCATTTCTGTTGAACAAGATCTTCAACCGAACAATCAGTTCATCTAAATATTAGACTGTATCTAACGGGAGCATTGGTCAGTACAAAAGGTAAACTAAAGAATTCAAATAGCCCCGGCATTGGCACTCTTCATCAGATTTACACTCCACACCATGATACATCTCAACAGCTGGAATATCAATGTAAATACATAACTATTATCACCAATATTAAACGGCTAAACACATAAAAAACATGCTCTATCAGCTACAAAAACATTTTGTAAGCATTTCTGTTGAACAAGATCTTCAACCGAACAGACCACTTTATGAACAAACATGAGTTTTTGTCACATTTAGGTAAAATCATTGAAATGGAAATGAACGAGCGAGGAAAAGCAGAGCTAGAATACACACAGAATCTTATGAACAGTGAGAAGAAGAAGAAATATACACACACAAAAAATGGAAACATGTAACTTGAGACTGACCATCAAGGCGCCAATACAAGCATGGACAACATTTCAAGAAAGTTTAACCCTACAGTGTAGACTGGACACCAAGCGAGAGACGGACACAAAAAATGGAAACATGTAACTTGAGACTGGCCATCAAGGCGCCAATACAAGCATGGACAACATTTCAAGAAAGTTTAACCCTACTGTGTAGACTGGACACCAAGCGAGAGACGCAGCGAGAAAGAGAGAGACGAGAATTTTGAGAAAAATAAAAAGTTGTGAAATATTTAGTGAAAGGAAAGACGACAACAAAAGTGAAGAAAACTAAAAGTTATGAAAATTGTCCACAAAAGCTAGGCCTTTTCAAAAAAAAAAAAATCTTTTAAAAAAAGAGATGGCTTTTAGTTGCTAGATTATTAAATGAAAACGCCGTTTGCCTGAACACTTATTAAAGCAGGAGACAAATAATCTGTGGAAGACCCATGGAAAAATAGTAAAAAGAACAATGTTCCATTTGAGAATGAGACGCGAAAAAAAGTTGTCCGAACGAAACATGATCCTCTACTGGTTGTACACATACACAATCCAGAGCTCTATTATGAAGACATGGCGAATTCTGTAATCTTAGAAGATCTAACAGCTCGGGGGAAGCGAGAAGGTGCCCAAGTTATCACCAACTCGTTTGGTCCACGCAAGAAACATGTCAATGGTCATGTTGAGACTATTGATGGTGACAAAACCATTCGCCTAATTAAAGCTGATCGCTGTGGACAACAAACCAATATCAAGTCAAGCTGAAATTCAATCTTGGTCGGAAGAGAGAACATAAGTTTTTTGATTAATGGGACACTAGTTTTCAGGTTTTTGTGTGTTTTCTAATCTTGTCTTGACTATCTCAATCGAAGCTTCTTCCTTTCTATTGACAAGAAGAGGGATTCTATAAATTGTAATGAGTTGGATTTTGTCCGATCGTTCGACATCAAGTGGAACCCATATCAAGTAGGAAAGATCAAAGGATTTTGGTGAAATGATAAAAAGTTCATACTGTGGAAATGTTTTAGTCGACGATCGACTAAACTTTAGAAACTCATCCGTCCATTCCGAGTAGAATACATTGTCCATCCTGCCCAAAAAGGACTGCAAAAGTCCCTTTACCCATTGGAAAGTACCCCTAATTTGGCTAAAAAAGGAAGTTCCACTAAAGCTCAGATGCATCTCTAATTCCCTAACAATGAAGTTGAGAGTATCGAAATTTGAAGTCCTGAGAACTTTTCCCACTTTGGATTGATCTTACGATTGTCTTGGAGCGACATTTAATTGATATGGAATCCTGATGATGTTGATAAATGACTTTCAATCGAAGCTTCTTCCTTTCTATTGACAAGAAGAGGGATTCTATAAATTGTAATGAGTTGGATTTTGTCCGATCGTTCGACATCAACTGGAACCCATATCAAGTAGGAAAGATCAAAGGATTTTGGTGAAATGATAAAAAGTTTATATACTGTGGAAATGTTTTAGTCGACGATCGACTAAACTTTAGAAACTCATCCGTCCATTCAGAGTAGAATACATTGTCCATCCTGCCCAAATAGGACTGCAAAAGTCCCTTTACCCATTAGAAAGTACCCCTAATTTGGCTAAAAAAGGAAGTTCCACCAAAGCTCAGATCCATCTCTAATTCCCTAACAATGAAGTTGAGAATATCGAAATTTGTCCTGAGAACTTTTCCTCTTTGGATTGATTTTACGATTGTCTTTTGGAGCGACATTTAATTGATATGGAATCCCAATGATGTTGATAAATGACTTGACGTTTTCAACTAGGCAGTCTTCATTGCTGTCGGGCGTTTTATTGACCTGGCTGCACCACAGTGACCAGCGCCAGACCATTTAAAACTCACAACACAATGGTGCGCATTGATGCAGTTGATCGAAAAATCTCATTAGTACATTATTTGATGAAATAATGATGTTTAAATAAGAATTATCATTATTTGTTTTTGGCATGCTATAAATAATATTTTAGTAATTATAATATTAGTGATTGGCCAAGGAAGGTATGACCATTTTGGAACATCTTCTTTACCTTGTTCTTACTCGAGTGAATTTCTGCCATTACCTTGTTCTCCCATTTTCACTGATGACATCTATATAAATAAAATTGTATTTTTTCTTTAAGAGGTTTGACAGAGGGAACTGTAACTGCTATGGTCTTATCGTCCCGAAATCGAAGAGCGAAGGAAGACAGGATAGGAGAAAGCCAGCCGTTCCGAGAACGAACATTATCCCATCAGGATAAAATTCACCCCGAGCGCGTAGCGCGACTGTGTGTGTGTGGTGGGTGTGTGTGATGGGTGGTGTGTGTGGGTGTGATGAGTGTGGTGTGTGATGGGTGTGGTGTGTGTGATGGGTGTGGTGTTTGTGATGGGTGTGGTGTGTCGGTGTATGTGTGGGGTTTGTGTGTGATGAGTGTGGTGTGATGGGTGTGTAGTGTGGGTGATGTGTGTAGCCAGCCGTTCCGAGAACGAACATTATCCCATCAGGATAAAATTCGCCCCGAGCGCGTAGCGCGACCGTGTGTGTGGTGGATGTGTGGTGGGTGTGTGTGTGGTGGGTGTGTGATGGGTGTGGTGTGTCGGTGTATGTGTGGGGTGTGTGTGTGATGAGTGGGGTGTGATGGGTGTTTATGTGTGATGTGTGTGGTGTGTGTGTGTGTGTGTGTGTGTAGTGTTTATGTGTGATGGGTGTGGTGTGTGTATGTAGTGTGGATGATGTGTGTGTGTGGTGGTCCCGTACAAAGGACGGGTCAACCACTATGTTGACCATTCGGCCACAGAGTTGGCACTTCATTTGATCAATTGATCCGATGTTTTGACTTTTTCTCCGTTCGTTCAATGAGCAAGTCTTGAAATTTTCCCTCGTGTTTTTATCATATTCACGTCTTCAGCGACTCTTCCAACAAAGGAAATTCATCAGTCTGTCCAAACCTGTGTCTTACAGATCCACGATAGGTACTCGTACCATTATATTCAAATTAAATATGGCCCTACCACGCCTTGTGGTATCCACAAAGTTGATGACTCTGCTTAAGCCCACATTTTGGACACATTAATTACCGAGAATGTGGATTCGAGAATCAAAATGGACTCTTTGAGAACTATTCTGAGGATTTTTCTGTTTTGGACGTATAAAATGACTAGATCGGTGCTGATACGGGTCCCTAACTATCGATCTAGGTGGTCCTGATATGCGCGTGACGTCATGAACTCATGGAGGTTTTGAAATTTTTGTTCAGATGTAGGTAGAAAATTATTATTTTTTAATGAAAACATAATTTTATCTGTCTGCTGTGAGTTCTTTTTTCAGTGAAGCCATTTTGTTTTTATTATGATAATGTTTTTCTGGTTTTTTGTTGCTGATCAAATCTGATTTTTTTTTCTACCAGTTCCTTAATTTTCTTGATGTCTGTGTGGGGTGTTGAGGTTTTTCTTGTATAACACAAAAAATATGCTTTACTGTAGGCAGTTATTTTTTAGAGTAGATAATAAATACAACTTTTAAATCCTTTTCTTCTAGCTTTTGACCAAACAAAAGCCTTTGATATTGTAAGATTTTTTTCTCGTGTGCAACAGTTATTAAAATCAAAAGTAAAAAAAAAAGTATAGATAGTCTATTTCACATATTTCTTCATTTAATCAGAAATTTCTGTACACACACAAATACTTACGAAGAAATTGAAAATGTTATCAAGATTTGAAAATATTTTAATTGTTGTAAAAGGGTTGAGTTTCTCCAACGGATGAATAAAAGAGGGTCTTTTTAATTCAAGCTCATTTTACTGAATTAACATTCCTCTGGTCTTTTCTTTAACATCAAATGGAAACGTTCCCTTGCGACATTCTGATAGTAGCAATTAAGAGGTTACTTACTGCACATTATCACTACTTATTTGAGATTTACAACAATGAGTGCCTAGCTGACACAAATACTTACGAAGAAATTGAAAATGTTATCAAGATTTGAAAATATTTTAATTGTTGTAAAAGGGTTCAGTTTCTCCAACGGATGAATAAAAGAGGGTCTTTTTAATTCAAGCTCATTTTACTGAATTAAAATTCCTCTGGTCTTTTCTTTAACATCAAATGGAAACGTTCCCTTGCGACATTCTGATAGTAATAATTAAGAGGTTACTTACTGCACATTATCACTACTTAGGTATTTGAGATTTACAACAATGAGTGCCTAGCTGCCTAGGTGTTACTTTAGGTATTCGTCATTATTTACATCATTCAATTTTCTTCGTCTATTGAGAAGTAATTATCATGCGAAAGAAGAAGTGAAAATCATTATTTATTATCAATCATAGATTCATCATGAACATAGCTTCAAAAAACAGTCAGGAAGAATCGAACAAAAATGAAAGACTTGTTTAGGTATTCGTCATTATTTACATCATTCAATTTTCTTCGTCTATTGAGAAGTAATTATCATGCGAAAGAAGAAGTGAAAATCATTAGTTATTATCAATCATAGATTCATCATGAACCTATATAGCTTCAAAAAACAGTCAGGAAGAATCGAACAAAAATGAAAGACTTCGAATCATCATCAGTATGGTAATTAATAGAGCCAGTCTTGTTTCCGAGGTCGTTTATTCCAAATTTTATTCAATTAGATTTCAGTGCTATTTTTTTATGGAATTTGAACTTTTCTTTTTCCTATTATATAGGCGCTTTAACAATGTTTTGTGCTTTCAAAAAGGAGAATTGTTACAAATCATAAATTTGTATCTTTGATTCTAAATTTGGTATGTTTCAAGTATGTAAACACTATTTTGGATTTGGTCGATAACCCCATAAGAGACGGTGGTATCATAAATCAAACAGGATTACAGAAGAAATTACCAGTGATTACTTTGACTAAGTAGGTAATTGTAAAGACATTTTAATTGATATAAAATATGCCTTTGACAAGTTGACAAAGATAAGTATTGAAAGATAAAATTTATGTGTGATTTATCAGATGTTTACTACAAATAAGTATTTATAGCTTCTTATGAATGTAAATTAGTTATACACAGTTTGTTCATATATGTACATATCTCTAAATTGTGAACTTTTTTTTTTCTTCTTCTTTTTTATAGTTACACTAATAACTATAACATGGCGCTCTTAAATCAAGTACGTATGTATGTAGTTAATACCCATCTGATATGATATAGACATTTAATGCTCTTTGCAAAATAGAAAATCTTCACCCAAAATATGGCTTCACTATTGAATAAATCATCAAATTTATGAGAATAGTTAACATAATTGGAAATGGACATCCACACATAAAGAAGAATTCAAACATCAACTCCTTCTCAGCATTTAGTATTAATGACATTACGAGGGTCTTTTTAATTCAAGCTCATTTTACTGAATTAACATTCCTCTGGTCTTTTCTTTAACATCAAATGGAAACGTTCCCTTGCGACAATCTGATAGTAATAATTAAGAGATTACTTACTGCACATTATCACTACTTATTTGAGATTTACAACAATGAGTGCCTAGCTGCCTAGGTGTTACTTTAGGTATTCGTCATTATTTACATCATTCAATTTTCTTCGTCTATTGAGAAGTAATTATCATGCGAAAGAAGAAGTGAAAATCATTAGTTATTATCAATCATAGATTCATCATGAACCTATATAGCTTCAAAAAACAGTCAGGAAGAATCGAACAAAAATGAAAGACTTCCAAAAATCTCTCTTCTTACAATTCACAAAACCTATAACTGTACAACTGCGGATACAGTTCAACACAAGAACAAGACGCAAGATGTATAGAAAAAAATATAGGTTCAAATATATGAAGAAAAATGCAAACATCTCCAGCAACATTGTGAGGACATGAAAAGAACTGGAAAACATCACAGGGGAATCTCTTTCAATATTGAATAGGAAATTAGCTTAACAAGGGGACCCAAGTCCCTTCTTATTTTGCTGATCAGAGGAGAGGCCCTCTCTTTTCTTTTTATATGTCGTCAAAAACGAGGAAGAAGAAAAAGGAAGAAGAAGAAGAAGAAGAAAAAGGAAGAAGAAGTAGAACAAGAAGGAGAAGAAGAAGAAAAGTAAAAGAAATGTTCAGGTGAATGCTATTGCTTTGAATATGAATTAGCTTAACAAGGGGACCCAAGTCCCTTCTTATTTTGCTGATCAGAGGAGAGGCCCTCTCTTTTCTTTTTATATGTCGTCAAAAAGAGGAAGAAGAAGAAGGAAGAAGAAGAAGAAGAGGAAGAAGAAGTAGAAGAAGAAGCAGCAGCAGAAGAAGAAGAAGAAGAAGAAGAAGAAGAAGAAGAAGAAGAAAAGTAAAAGAAATGTTCAGGTGAATGCTATTGCTTTGAATATGAAAAAAAATATCGTGTATTTTGAAAATATAATATGAGGGCTGAAATGTAGCCCAGAGATGAGACGCGCCGATCGCAACGTTAGAAAGGGTAGATATGACAAGCGAGGGTATTTATTTCAGTAAGCTAGATATAATATACCTACCTACCTTAAGTATTGATCTAATAACTACCTTATTTTATAGCAAAGATATTGTCAGGAATTGTATATTATGATTGGTTGTCAAAAACTGGGAAATCAGATGAGCACATGAGAGCATTTGCGATTTTCCAAGTATACCCTTTGGTGTGTGGTGAGCACCCGAAAATTTCTCAAAATTTTAGCTTTTCCGCCGAATGTCCGTCGCGCCATTGATGTGCTTGCTATCACTCCATTTGGATTGTTGGAAGATCGTCAATGGCCAATTGGACACTTTTAGTTGATCAGGATCTATCATCACACTATGATGTATCTATTCCTTTTCCATGATATGCATTTTCCCCTCCCTTCCTCACCCTTTTCCATACTCTTCTTCCCCCCCCCTATCAGCTACCCTTTCCCCTCCTTCCCCAGCCACCTCCCCTTCTCTCCTATCCGATCTCCCACCCTTCAAAGTCTTACAAGCAAGATTATTTTCTTTACACGTTCAAGTGTCTTTGCTTTCGAAATAGACTTCTTGTAAGAAAACTTATAGAAAACAAGAGAGAGCCTTATACTGCATCTAACCTACAGGGTTTCCCTAGACATAAGAAACGGGGTTACTATTTATTGAAATCAAAATTAATCTAATAGGTATTGGATTTTACCTTGTACTGATTTCTAAAAGTGTTCGGGACTTCGGGTTGAAAAAAGATCCCTTTGTCTGTTAGTTTTCTTCTGCAAAGCTGACAATATTGCCAAAATTTTTAGGAACTGTCCATTTTACCCATCAGATTTGTTTAGTTTTCTACATAAAATACAAAATAATTTATAAATTTTATGATAAACAATTTATAAACTTTATGATAGACTAATCTGCCTAGGTGGGGTTACCCTTTGATGTCAAAATAAATCTAATATTGGAGTTTAACTGACTTATAAAAGTGTGGACTTCGGCTTGAAAATAGATCCTTTTTCAAGCCAAAGTTTTCTTCAACAAAGCTGAAAATTGCCAAAATTTCTAGGAACTGTCCATTTACCCGTCAGATTTGTTTAGTTTTCTACATAAAATACAAAATGATTTATAAATTTTATGATAAACAATTTATAAACTTTATGATAGACTAATCTGCCTAATTTCTAACACAACTGTTCAAAACATTTTTAGGCTGAACGCTTTCAAACATTTTCTAGTTTTCTGTGCCACCCTGTATATGTTTAAATGACTATGTAAGAAGTTTATAAGTGTTCTGTAGGAAGGTGTGTGCTATAATGCTATTCAGATGTTCACTTCACGAGGAAAATCGTTATCCATTCAGGTATTTGTGTGAAATTAATAGGTTAGTTGGTGTTCTTGAAAAGGAGTATTGCCGATTACCAAATTCTGCAAAAGTTGCAGTAAATATGGTTCCTGTACTGCGCATAATACGTATTTGCTCAATCACCATATCATCACTTTGGAAGAAGCTAATTTTCAACTGCCTGATATCTTAAGAGCCTCTCTTAGAATATCTGTATCTACACTTACAGATAGGTGCGTGAAGTTAGCACCACAACTTTTGCTGCGAATTTGTACCAAAGCCCATCATTTAGTACCCATTCAGAAGTTTATAAGTGTTCTGTAGGAAGGTGTGTGCTGTAATGCTATTCAGCTGTTCACTTCACGAGGAAAATCGTTATCCATTCAGGTATTTGTGTGAAATTAATAGGTTAGTTGGTGTTCCTGAAAAGTATTGCCGATTGCCAAATTCTGCAGAAATTGCAGTAAATATCATCAGTAAATGTTGCAGTATATCATCACATTGGAAGAAGCTAATTTTCAACTGCCTGATATCTTAACAGCCTCTCTTATAATATCTGTATCTACACTTACAGATAGCAGAAAAGACATGGATTAAGGAGAGCGAATTCATGGACATGCGAAAAAATAGGGAGTCCTACGAACAATCGATAAAGCAACATCAAAAGTGTCGAAAGAAGAGAGGGATGAGCAAAACAAATTAGATAACCTTTTGGAGCGATATGATGGACATTTTCACAGCGTTCAACACACTACAAAATTTATCAATCATGCAAAATAATCAATCAAAATGGCAAAGAACCTCATTCATAATAACATAGCAGACAAAGAGCACCACGCAAACCTCAACACTCCAAAATGTACCAGGCAAAACCAAACAACACAATCGAAAAAGCAGAAAGAGAGTCCAGCAAGGAACAACCTCTGGGTTCACAAACACTTAATACCTATTATCGTCCTGTGAGGCCCTAATTATATGGTATCTCTATAAGAAAAGGGGCGTTCCCCTTGTTTCTCGACAGTCTGGAGGGGAAACTAAACAAACAAACAATAAATCAACGTCTCAACGAGGCAATATCCAATACGAACAACCTCAACCTTCCTCCAGTCTATGCTATTCTCATTCAAACAAAATATATACATGAGAAACGTTCTATAGTAGACATGAACAAGGCATTCGGTGATGTTGGAACTTGGAGCAAGGTACCTGAGGGCGAACAGAGTAACCGTACACCCTCTGACGGGATTGAGGCGATACTAGATGGAGATATAAACAGAGATAACAGTGGCGATATAACAGGAAACACAACGAAATGTGCTGAACGTACGTGTGTTTAGATAAAGCATTGGGCACGAAATTTTGTGCAAGAAACATAGCGATTCTAATAGAATTTAGATTTTAATAAACACAATAATTTATGTAGGTACCTACATACTTGGAAAGGAAACTAATAGAGGGTAAAGAAGTGTCTTTAGAGGAATTTCAGATAGTTATAGACCCTTGAGTCCTTGGGTGGACGTCAGGAAAGAGTAACCACTACTAGGTGAGGTGTATTTTGGGCATTCTCTACCACCCAACAATTAAAGAGAACATTATGATTTATTATTATTTTATTTTTTAAAAAAAGTTTGTACCTCGGCATCGCTTTTGCATTACTTCAAGACACATACTCTTACATCCATGCCTATCAACGGAAAGTTTGGTTAGAAAATTTTCGCCCTGGCCGAGATTCGAAACCAGCACCTCCCAGTTGAGAATCAGTGATGTTGACCATTCGGCCACAGAGTTGGCACTTCATTTGATCAATTGATCCGATGTTTTGACTTTTTCTCCGTTCGTTCAATGAGCAAGTATTCGAATTTTCCCTCGTGTTTTCATCATATTCACAAGTCACATTCATTCGAGCAGAGGTGTTGAATATTGTGCTTAATATCTTCTTATTTCCCTTTCACCTTCTTTCCCTCCTAGGAAAAAAAGACGAGAGATAGGGGAAGAGAAAAAGAGATGAGGAAAACTCTTTTCTCGTGGCAATGGGAGAGAGAGAGAGAAACGAAGAAAATATGAAAACTGAGAGTGGTGTGAATAAAATAAGTGGAGAGATCATATTCACAAGTCACATTCATTCAAGCAGAGGTGTTGAATATTGTGCTTAATATCTTCTTATTTCCCCTTTCACCTTCTTTCCCTCCTAGGGAAAAAAAGGCGAGAGATAGGGGAAGAGAAAAAGAGATGAGGAAAACTCTTTTCTCGTGGCAATGGGAGAGAGAGAGAGAGAGAGAGATGGAGAGGGAGAGAGAGAGAGAGAGAGAGAGAGAAACGAAGAAAATATGAAAACTGAGAGTGGTGTGAATAAAATAAGTGGAGAGAGAGATGGGATAAGTGGAAAGAATATGAGTGCGAGAGAGATGGGATGAGTTGAGAGAGAGGGAAGGATAGAGGGAGATAGTATGAGTGGAAAGTGAATGAGTGCGAGAGAGAGAGAGAGTAAGAGGGGAACAAGAGGTAATAAGAAGGAAAGAAAATATTCTCAAGTGATTTACTTACAACAAGAGCAAGCGAGAGAGATAGAAGGCGAGAAATAGAGAGAGAAAGGGAAGGAGGGAGAGAGAGGGAGAGAAAGAGATAGAGACAGAAGGGAGGGAGAGAGAGAGAGAGCTAGATAGAGACAGGGGTAATAAGAAGGAAAGAAAATATTCTCAAGTGATTTACTTACAACAAGAGCAAGCGAGAGAGATAGAAGGCGAGAAACAGAGAGAGAAAAAGGGAAGGAGGGAGAGAGAGGGAGAGAAAGAGATAGAAACAGAAGGGAGGGAGAGAGAGATGGAAGAAGTCCATTGGGAACAAGGTGTGAATACAACCTTTTGAGTTGTCGACGAAGTCGGGAAAATAATTATACCTACCTACATTTATAGGCACAAAATAATATTACCTACATATCCAACTTTCCTATTCAATAAAATGAGTGATTTGCTTTTAACAATGAAAATAGCAGACACAGTAGCTCAGAATAGAACCAGTCATTATCATTACACAAATAATGTACACAAAATTGCAGAAAACACAGCTTTTGTGAACACTCTGTGCATACACAGCCTATGAAAGAAGTCCATTGGGAACAAGGTGTGAATACAACCTTTTGAGTTGTCGACGAAGTCAGGAAAATAATTATACCTAACCTACATTTATATAGGCACAAAATAATTACCTATACATATCCAACTTTCCTATTCAACAAAATGAGTGATTTGCTTTTAGCAATGAAAATAGTAGACACAGTAGCTCAGAATAGAACTCCATATGCTACTACAAAACCAGTCATTATCATTACACAAATAATGTACACAAAATTGCAGAAAACACAGCTTTTGTGAACACTCTGTGCATACACAGTCCATGAATACAGAACAGAGCCTGCTCAAATTTGCGAGCATACATTATACATATTCTCTTGTTACACCATCACAAGTACTTCTTACATTGAGCACATTTTTACAGCGTTGCCGAGTTTATATTGAGCACATTTTTACAGCGTTGCCGAGTTACATCAACAAAGTTAGCATGAGTAATAGATGTATGTACATGAGTATTTTTCATTGTATACCGCACTAGTCATATGTTTTGAGACTAGGGTGTTGTATTTGAACGGGTTGTTGTTGGGTTGAACGGCATACATGATGGTTGAAACATTTTGTTGTTGCGGATTGAAAACGAGTGCTGATTTCTTACATATTTCATTTTTTTTAAAGGTTTATGACAGATTTCTTTATGTATTTCTATTTGACTATTTATTATGAGAAAATTGTATCCTCTTTTTTTAACGCCGGGTAGTTTGGCAACGAGGCAGTGCCTTTCGCCTCATGTGTGCTTAGTGAGACGTGAAGTTTCTACCGTTCCCTCCTCAGCTTCCCAGGGAATATCGTTCTACCGTTCCCCTCTCAGCGTCCCAAATATCGGTCATGTGTTACTTTTCGACTCTCCAAATTGCTTTCAGCCATCGCTTCTTTGATCTCTCAACGTTTTCGCGTGCACATGGAAAATATTGGTTCAATTAGAGCGTTTTTTCGTGCACGGGTTTGTGCAAATATCGTGCTACGTTTTTCGTCGTTTCTTTGCTAAGTTCTACCTTTAAGGATGAGCTGTTCATTTTTCGACAGTCAACTCACGGTTCGGGGTTGTGTTTCTGGGTCTTTTCGGTCACTATTAGGAAGCTATTCGCTGTGGAAACTAATTTTTCCATACTTCAAATGACGAAAGGCATTCTGACAAAGTTGTCCACTCCTTTCAAATCTTTCAATAGAGTCTTCTGTTCTTAGCGTTTGAGAGATCTTCAAAACCCGGCCCATTTGTTACTTTCTATTTGCTATAAGTTTCTCAGATCAGGCGTTGAGCTATGAGAGGTTCCATGATTTTCTATATCCTGATGGTATATAGATATAAGAACCCAACCAGCACTATAGGTTCTTGTTAAACAAAATTTAAGAACTATAATTTTCTCTTTATTTTCGTACAAACTGGTGTTGGGGTTTTGGTGCTTGTTGGTTTTTGTAGAGCTATTTTTTTCACTGTTGACCCCCTCAAGGCATTCGTATTGCCACCTACAACCTTAGCAGATGATGTTCTTCCACTGTGTGGATATCGATGTTTTATGAGAGATGTTAAGTTCTATAGCAAACAACGTGATTATATTGATTAGTATGTTTGAAGGATTCAGAAGAGACACAGGAAATGAGACTCGATTGAGGAATTTAATATTCGCTTACTTCATATCTGCCTACATAAATGTAGAGCTATTTTTTTCACTGTTGACCCCCTCAAGGCATTCGTATTGCCACCTACAACCTTAGCAGATGATGTTCTTCCACTGTGTGCATCGATATTTTATGAGAGATGTTAAGTTCTATAGCAAATAACGTGATTATATTGATTAGTATGTTTGAAGGATTCAGAAGAGACACAGGAAATGAGACTCGATTGGGGAATTTAATATTCGCTTACTTCATATCTACCTACATAACTTGGAAGTTTTTTTGCAAAAGGTTTGTCTTTTTCTGAATCCGTGATGTAACAATAACAGCGGAATTGCTGGAAAAATACCTACATCATGTTTGTTTTTGAATATTTGGAATTGAAAATGTAAACCACCAAGTTCCATCAATGTATCTTTCAGCATTTTTCATCGAAGACCATAGGAGAAAACAAGCTACAATTTACAAATAAAAAAAAACCTTGAAAAATTAGGTAAAAACAAGACATTTGGCTATAAGGGTCTTTTGGCTTCTTTAGTGCTAGAATTCGTGTTGAAAAGCAATACATATTTAACACATTGATAGCATATTGATATTATTGATGCATATTATTACATAATTTTACAGCAGGACAAACTATAAAATTAACCGGGTTGTCTTTAAAATCTACCCTGTGGTGTGTTTTGCATCTCTTCTTCCGTAGCATATTATTAATAAGAATGATAGAGTGTTGACTTATGAAGAAATTATTATACCTCTTAGAATCCGTCCAGGTTAGCTTGAGAAGTTTCGAAACTTCGTAGCATATTATTAATAAGAATGATAGAGTGTTGACTTATGAAGAAATTATTATACCTCTTAGAATCCGTCCAGGTTAGCTTGAGAACTTTCGTAACAAGATCCTGAAGTGCTTCAGAAAATGCCAAGATGAGACTCTTTAGTTGGTGAAACTTTGTGAAAACGGCATAATGGGACTTTCTAATCTTAGCTGATAGTAAAAAAGAAGATCCTGAAGTGCTTCAGAAAATGCCAAGATGAGACTCTTTAGTTGGTGAAACTTTGTGAAAACGGCATAATGGGACTTTCTAATCTGAGCTGATAGTAAAAAAGACAAAATTACCAAACCATTAAACACATACCAAACACTTACATACTTTAAAAATTGTAATTTAATTTTAAAATTGTGTAATCACATGACTACAACTCAGGTTCAGTCCCAGCCTAAAGGCCTGTTCCCACTTGTCGCGAGTTTCATCCGATTTTTCCGGGCCTCAGGGCTCCAACATTTTCTTCTTCGAGTGCCTAAGATCCGTTTCGGATGTTTCGGCGATCATTTCTATGGGTGTCTTGTTTGTGGCAGTACGGAACAACTCGGCAGATAACATGTCGAACCTTATTTTACAAACAAAAATAATGGAATCTGATATTTTATTTTCCTTTTTGGGAAGGAGGAGTTGGTGCCCAAGCCCAAGCTACAAACGATCTAGTCAGGTCGCAGTGATAAAGGGCTTGAATAGCCGATAGAACAAATATCAATCTTATGTCAGCCGCTCACGCTAAGACCATTTGACAGAGCACGGTCTGTTCGGTCTGAGTGGCTGGTATTAGGGAAGGGGGACTGCTAGTTCCACTCGTTCTCAAGAAGCCCTATCCCGAGTCAAATGAGACCGTATGAACCCAAGCTACAAACGATCTAGTCAGGTCGCAGTGATAAAGGGCTTAAATAGCCGATAGAACCAATATCAATCTTATGTCAGCCACTCACGCTAAGACCATTTGACAGAGTGCGGTCTGTTCGGTCTGAGTGGCTGGTATTAGGGAAGGGGGACTGCTAGTTCCACTCCTTCTCAAGAAGCCCTAGCCCGGGTCAAATGAGACCGTATGACCAAGCTACAAACGATCTAGTCAGGTCGCAGTGATAAAGGGCTTAAATAGCCGATAGAACCAATATCAATCTTATGTCAGCCACTCACACTAAGACCATTTGACAGAGCGCGGTCTGTTCGGTCTGAGTGGCTGGTATTAGGGAAGGGGGACTGCTAGTTCAACTCCTTCTCAAGAAGCCCTATCCCGGGTCAAATGAGACCGTATGCACCCCCCTATGACCGACCCTGGTTGGTCATTAGAGTTATAATTAACCGGAGGTCCATCGACAGTTGTTGACATGACACATACCAGAAGGTGATTCACTGGACAGCAATGTGCAGCAATTAAACAGAATGTTTTCCACCACACAGACTCATTAAAAGGTGTGTGAAATGATTGTTTCCAATTGATTATCAAGAAGAAAAGTTCATCTCACACGTTTGGCGACACCTGTCAAGGTTGATGCGTTTTGCGTTTGTTGCTAGGGCTCAGAGGAACAAAAAAGTATAAATACTCGTAACAATATGAAGGGAAAGAAGATTCATGGAAATGATCTACACAATTCATACATATAAATGATTTGCTTGATAGCAGTAATAAAAGGTCAAACAGATATGAAAAGACATAGAGTCATTACTCAAAAGGACAAAAATCGCCAGTTATGATATACATACCAGAATTTGAATAGAAAGTAAAAAAAATCTCAATCAATATGATCCATCATTTACCAGCATTTTTTCTACAATAATGTACAATTGGAATTTCATTATCATATTGTCATTTTCTTCTTTTAGGAATGCATTATTCTCGCTGATTGGAATAATATGTTGTAGGAAAACCAACTAGAAGTTGGAATATTTGATTTTACTTGTTTATTGTGTTGGAGCTGATTTTAATTATGATCTAAATGCAATACTAGATCAATAACTTGGTGGTATTGCCAAACATGGGAATGAAATAATTATGGCGATGTCAAAAAAAAAAAAAAAAAAAAAAAAAAAAAAACAGCGAATCAGGATAAAATGAAGAGTCATAAATATTTTAGACAGAAAAATTGGACCTAAACTAACAGACAGCACTACTTGACAAGCGCCATTACAAACGTCCGTCTTCAAATTGCCAAATACATCGAAATAAGAAACCATTTTCATCAGCAAAACTACCGAAAGCCCTTCAAGTGATGACGGATCGCCGAGAATCAGACGATTGTCGATTCCAAAAAAAAAAAAAAAAACAGCGAATCAGGATAAATTAAGAGTCATAAATCTTCTAAACAGAAAAATTGGACCAAAACTAACAGACAGCACTACTTGACAAGCGCCATTACAAACGTCCGTCTTCAAATTGCCAAACACATCGAAATAAGGAACCATTTTCATCAGAAAAACTACCGAAAGCCCTTCAAGTGATGACGGATCGCCGAGAATCAGAAGATTGTCGATTCCAAACCTTCTGGAGCGAAAAATTGGCAAAACCAACAGACAGTGCTGGACAGAAGAA
This sequence comes from Diaphorina citri, assembly GCF_000475195.1. Classification (NCBI taxonomy): domain Eukaryota; kingdom Metazoa; phylum Arthropoda; class Insecta; order Hemiptera; family Psyllidae; genus Diaphorina; species Diaphorina citri. Next base: position 234,794 of record NW_007377537.1, on the reverse strand, counting down.
AAGTTCATCTCACACGTTTGGCGACACCTGTCAAGGTTGATGCGTTTTGCGTTTGTTGCTAGGGCTCAGAGGAACAAAAAAAAGTATAAATACTCGTAACAATATGAAGGGAAAGAAGATCCGTAGAAATGATCTACACAGTTCATACTTATAAATGATTTGCTTGATAGCAGTAGTAAAAGGTCAAACAGACAGAAGAAAAGTCATAGAGTCATTACTCAAAAGGACAAAAATCGCCAGTTATGATATACATACCAGAATTTGAATAGAAAGTAAAAAAAAAAAAAATCTCAATCAATATGATCCATCATTTGCCAGCCTTGATTATCAAGAAGAAAAGTTCATCTCACACGTTTGGCGACACCTGTCAAGGTTGATGCGTTTTGCGTTTGTTGCTAGGGCTCAGAGTAACAAAAAAAAAAGTATAAATACTCGTAACAATATGAAGGGAAAGAAGATCCATAGAAATGATCTACACAGTTCATACATATAAATGATTTGCTTGATAGCAGTTTTAAAAGGTCAAATAGATAGAAGAAAAGTCAAAATCTCCAGTTATGATATACATACCAGAATTTAAATAGAAAGTAAAAAAATCTCAATCAATATGATCCATCATTTGCCAGCCATTCCTTGGAACAGCATTTGCATGATTTTCAGCCGTCTCTTGTCCATGTTTTTCATTTCCACCTTCAGTTGCTCCCGATCTAGAGCAAGATTAGAATATCCAAACACCAAACGTTTCATGTTTCTCGTTACACACGGACCCAACATCTCTCAGATTTATTACACCCATTTATCTTTCAGCTGAAATTATATGCTTCGAGTGGTACTTTCCATGGATCTACACCAACATAGTAAATTTCATTGAGAACTAGAAGTGAAATTAGTTGAAGTGACTTCGACAATCGACATCTCCACTAATTATCAGACGTGACTTCGACATCTAGATTAATATTGAAAATGCAAAAAGTGACTTTGACATCTCCACCAATACTGAAAATAACAGAAGTGGCTATGGCATCTCCACTAATTTTTACAGAAAAGTACCTAAATATGACATCTCCACTAATATTGAAAATAACAGAAGTGACTTTGGCATCTCCACTAATTTTTTTACAGAGAAGTAATTATGACATCTCCACTAATCTGAACAGAAAAGATCCCATCACAGGTACATCATGGTTTAGCAGAGCTAATTTCAAACCAAATATTTTTCGCCCGAGATTGAAAGGGATCAATTGGTGGCTGAACCCATTGTTAAGTCAATAGACATGAGAGCATTTTACGTCTTGAGATCTTGACTGACTTGGGCTTCATGTTTACTTTTCATTCTTACCGGGTTAGCATGAATGTCTGTCGAAATTAAAATTGCTAATTTACATGTTTGGAAAAATTGGCAATTGAAATTCGAGCCCAAAATCCTTAGGAATGGGATGTTGCCTTTGGAAATGGGTGGGTTTCACCAACCTTCTTTTTATCCCTTAAAACTCTGTTAAACCTATACAAATCAAATATTCGACAAAACTATTCATAGATCCTAAGGTCATAAAATAGACTTTTAGAATAGTAATAAGCACTGTTACTATGTACTTAGTGCTTCAGCTGTCTAAATAGATCCTCCAGATGTGGTTAATCCAAATCTTCTGTCAGTTCTTCTAGTGATGGTAGAAATATCGATACATTTTCACTCTGAACTGGGAAAAATCTAAGATGTCTTTTATTTCAGTTTTACTGATTTAAACAGTAGATTGGTTTTCTTACATATTTCTTAAATCTGATTTTCTCATTACTAGGATTTTTCCTATCCTTGTAGGAACCAAGTTTTGTTTGTTTAAGATTTGGTGTATCATTATGACCTGCAAATTTTGCAAAAGTCCAGCCATGTATGTCCTGGCCAAATGTCTTAGCTAAGTTGTTTTTCTGTTAGTGATTTTGTTATTATATCAGTGATTTTGCTTATAATATTTACTTCATTGACTCTTTGCATGGCGTTGAGAATAGTACGATAGTTTGCCGTCGGCTGGAGTCTGACCAAAATGGGTCATGTTTCTTGGAGAATTCTTCTGATGATTTTCTTAACCATCCCGTTCAAGTCGTCAAAAGATGGCAATTTTTTTCTTCCCTCGATAAAATTTCATGAGATCACACGAATGCATTAAGATTCGCGAAGATGTTAACACGTTTTGGTTGGGTGATATTGTCTTGTGCTTGAGTTATTTTTGCCTGGGTGATAGTTGTGATATGCTTGGATGACGATTCCAAACCTTCTGGAGCGAAAAATTGGCAAAACCAACAGACAGTGCTGGTGTAGAAATTTCTAATCCCCAAAAAAGAATAACTGTACAACTGCGGATACAGTTCAACACAAGAACAAGACGCAAGATGTATAGAAAAAAATATAGGTTCAAATATATGAAGAAAATACAAAAACCAACAAGCACCAAAACCCCAACACCAGTTTGTACGAAAATAAAGAGAAAATTATAGTTCTTAAATTTTGTTTAACAAGATCCTATAGTGCTGGTTGGGTTCTTGATATCTATATACCATCAGGATATACAAAAACCATGGAACCTCTCATAGCTCAACGCCTGATCTGAGAATCTTATATAGCAAATGGGCCGGATTTTGAAGATCTCTCAAACGCTAAGAACAGAAGACTATATTGAAAGATTTGAAAGGAGTGGACAGCTTTGTCAGAATGCCTTTCGTCATTTGGAGTATGGAAAAATTAGTTTCCACAGCGAAAAGCTTCCTAATAGTGATCCAAAAGACCCAGAAACACCAACCCCGGACCGTAAGTTGACTGTCGAAAAATGAACAGCTCATCCTTAAAGGTAGAACTCAGCAAAGAAACGACGAAAAACGTAGCACGATATTTGCACAAACCCGTGCACGAATAAACGCTCTAATTGAACCAATATTTTCCATGTGCACGCGAAAACGTTGAGAGATCAAAGAAGCGATGGCTGAAAGCAATTTGGAGAGTCGAAAAGTAACACATGACCGATATTTGGGACGCTGAGAGGGGAACGGTAGAACGATATTCCCTGGGAAGCTGAGGAGGGAACGATAGAAACGGGAACGGTAGAACGATATTCCCTGGGAAGCTGAGGAGGGAACGGTAGAAACTTCACGTCTCACTAAGCACACATGAGGCGAAAGGCACTGCCTCGTTGCCAAACTACCCGGCGTTAAAAAAAGAGGATACAATTTTTAATGATAGGTTTAGCGTAGCAGTAGTGTTGTATGTGCAAAGCTGACAATATTGCCAAAATTTTTAGGAACTGTCCATTTTACCCATCAGATTTGTTTAGTTTTCTACATAAAATACAAAATAATTTATAAATTTTATGATAAACAATTTATAAACTTTATGATAGACTAATTTCTAACACAACTGTTCAAAACATTTTTAGGCTGAACGCTTTCAAACATTTTCTAGTTTTCTGTGCCACCCTGTATATGTTTAAATGACTATGTAAGAAGTTTATAAGTGTTCTGTAGGAAGGTGTGTGCTGTAATGCTATTCAGCTGTTCACTTCACGAGGAAAATCGTTATCCATTCAGGTATTTGTGTGAAATTAATAGGTTAGTTGGTGTTCCTGAAAAGTATTGCCGATTGCCAAATTCTGCAGAAATTGCAGTAAATATCATCAGTAAATGTTGCAGTGTTTGATGGAACAAAATGGGTACTAAATGATGGGCTTTGGTACAAATTCGCAGCAAAAGTTGTGGTGCTAACTTCACGCACCTCTTACAGATAGTCATCACATTGGAAGAAGCTAATTTTCAACTGCCTGATATCTTAACAGCCTCTCTTATAATATCTGTATCTACACTTACAGATAGCCATCACATTGGAAGAAGCTAATTTTCAACTGCCTGATATCTTAACAGCCTCTCTTATAATATCTGTATCTACACTTACAGATAGCAGATCAATAGAAAAAAGACATGGATTAAGGAGAGCGAATTCATGGACATGCGAAAAAATAGGGAGTCCTACGAACAATCGATAAAGCAACATCAAAAGTGTCGAAAGAAGAGAGGGATGAGCAAAACAAATTAGATAACCTTTTGGAGCGATATGATGGACATTTTCACAGCGTTCAACACACTACAAAATTTATCAATCATGCAAAATAATCAATCAAAATGGCAAAGAACCTCATTCATAATAACATAGCAGACAAAGAGCACCACGCAAACCTCAACACTCCAAAATGTACCAGGCAAAACCAAACAACACAATCGAAAAAGCAGAAAGAGAGTCCAGCAAGGAACAACCTCTGGGTTCACAAACACTTAATACCTATTATCGTCCTGTGAGGCCCTAATTATATGGTATCTCTATAAGAAAAGGGGCGTTCCCCTTGTTTCTCGACAGTCTGGAGGGGAAACTAAACAAACAAACAATAAATCAACGTCTCAACGAGGCAATATCCAATACGAACAACCTCAACCTTCCTCCAGTCTATGCTATTCTCATTCAAACAAAATATATACATGAGAAACGTTCTATAGTAGACATGAACAAGGCATTCGGTGATGTTGGAACTTGGAGCAAGGTACCTGAGGGCGAACAGAGTAACCGTACACCCTCTGACGGGATTGAGGCGATACTAGATGGAGATATAAGAAGAGATAACAGTGGCGATATAACAGGAAACACAACGAAATGTGCTGAACGTACGTGTGTTTAGATAAAGTATTGGGCACGAAATTTTGTGCAAGAAACTTTGCGATTCTAATAGACTTTAGATTTTAATAAACACAATAATTTATGTACCTACATACTTGGAAAGGAAACTAATAGAGGGTAAAGAAGTGTCTTAAGTTTAAAGTGTCTTTAGAGGAATTTCAGATACTTATAGACCCTTGAGGCCTTGGGTGGACGTCAGGAAAGAGTAACCACTAGGTGAGGTGTGTTTTGGGCATTCTCTACCACTCAACAATTAAAGAGAACAATATCATTTATTATTATTTTATTTTTTAAAAAAAGTTTGTACCTCAGCATCGCTTTTGCATTACTTCAAGACACATATACCAGATGTCTTACATCCATGCCTATCAACGGAAAGTTTGGTTAGAAAATTTCCGCCCTGGCCGAGATTCGAAGTTTCCACCACATTTGTTTAGTTCAAATTTAAGTGATCATTTAGGTATGTGAAAATTTCCCACTTTTCCTTGTTAATTCAACACTAGTACTATTCTAAAAGTCTATTTTATGACCTTAGGACCTATGAATAGTTTTGTCGAATATTTGATTTGTATAGGTTTAACAGAGTTTTAAGGGATAAAAAGAAGGTTGGTGAAACCCACCCATTTCCAAAGGCAACATCCCATTCCTAAGGATTTGGGGCTCGAATTTCAATTGCCAATTTTTCCAAATCATGTAAATTGGCAATTTCGAAGGTTGGTGAAACCCACCCATTTCCAAAGGCAACATCCCATTCCTAAGGATTTTGGGCTCGAATTTCAATTGCCAATTTTTCCAAATCATATAAATTGGCAATTTTAATTTCGACAAACATTCATGCTAACCCGGTAAGAATGAAAAGTAAACATGAAGCCCAAGTCAGTCAAGATCTCAAGACGTAAAATGCTCTCATGTCTATTGACTTAACAATGGGTTCAGCCACCAATTGATCCCTTTCAATCTCGGGCGAAAAATATCTGGTTTGAAATTAGCTCCGCTAAACCATGATGTACCTGTGGTGGGATCTTTTCCGTTCAGATTAGTGGAGATGCCAAAGTCACTTCTGTTATTTTCAGTATTAGAGGAGATGTCATATTTTAGGTACTTCTCTGTAAAAATTAGTGGAGATGTCAAAGTCACTTCTGTTATTTTCAGTATTAGTGGAGATATCAAAGTCACCTCTGTTATTTTCAGTATTAGAGGAGATGTCATATTTTAGGTACTTCTCTGTAAAAATTAGTGGAGATGCCATAGCCACTTCTGTTATTTTCAGTATTAGTGGAGATGTCAAAGTCACTTTTTGTGTTTTCAATATTAATCTAGATGTCGAAGTCACGTCTGATAATTAGTGGAGATGTCGATTGTCGAAGTCACTTCAACTAATTTCACTTCTCTTTTCAATTTCCACGATCTTCCCGAATATTTAAAAACGAATAAAACGAAGTTCAAACAAATTGTAAGTACAATTTTTCAAGTTATGAACAAAATAATCGTCACCTTCCTTTTTACAATGATCTTTTGCGACTTTGCTAGATTTTTTTTTTTTTTTGGTTCGAATCTGTCACAGTAATTTTATTATTGATGAAGTTTGTATTGGTTTCACCTTTGATGGTCAATTTTAGAGTCCCTGGAATGAAAGGCCGACAGCCCATAATCACACGTTTTCAAAGCACCCAACAATCATATAACACCAAACACCCATTCATTCCAGCACGAAGATTCCTCTCCCTTTCCTCTTCCACCTTCTCACCTCGACAGTATAGTCTGGCTGGTTTAGGTTGATAAGTTGTGTGGTAAAGCGGTACTTGAGGTAATTTTGTGGCAAAGTTGTACTTCAGGTTATTTTGTAAAATTTTTGTGGCAAAGTTGTACTTCAGGTAATTTTGAGGAATTCTCGGGGCAAATTGTAAGATAAGAAATTCCAATCGGTGTTGAATTTCATAGGAAAAGAATTTCAAGACATTTCTTCAAAATGTTGTCAGCAACTAAATATAGATATGCCTTCTACCTATCCTATCAATCCCATCTCATGTAGACTCATGTACACAAAAAGTAGAATAGAATACAAAAGAATAGAATAGAATTGAATAGAATATACCCTGCTTATACTGCCAGAATTATTACTCCCGCAGTCTAAGCAAGGTACAGAGGTAATAAGGAAAGAAAATATTCTCAAGTGATTTACTTACAACAAGAGCAAGCGAGAGAGATAGAAGGCGAGAAACAGAGAGAGAGAGAGAGAGAGAGAGAGAGAAAGGGAAGGAGGGAGAGAGAGAGAGCTAGATAGAGACAGAAGGGAGAGGAAGAGAGATGGAAGAAGTCCATTGGGAACAAGGTGTGAATACAACCTTTTGAGTTGTCGACGAAGTCAGGAAAATAATTATACCTAACCTACATTTATAGGCACAAAATAATATTACCTATACATATCCAACTTTCCTATTCAATAAAATGAGTGATTTGCTTTTAGCAATGAAAATAGCAGGCACAGTACCTCACAATCGAACTCCATATGCTACTACAAAACCAGTCATTATCATTACACAAATGTGTACATAAAATTGCAGAAAACACAGCTTTTGAGAACACTCTTTGCATATACAGAACAGAGCCTGCTCAAATTTGCGAGCATACATTACATATTCTCTTGTTACACCATCACAAGTACTTCTTACATTGAGCACATTTTTACAGCGTTGCCGAGTTTATATTGAGCACATTTTTACAGCGTTGCCGAGTTACATCAACAAAGTTAGCATGAGTAATAGATGTACATGAGTATTTTCCATTGTATACCGCACTAGTCATATGTTTTGAGACTAGGGTGTTCTATTTGAACGGGTTGTTGTTGGGTTGAACGGCATACATGATGGTTGAAACATTTTGTTGTTGAGGATTGAAAACGAGTGCTGATTTCTTACATATTTAATTTTTTTAAGGGTTTATGGCAGATTTCTTTATGTATTCCTATTTGACTATTTATTATGAGTATGTAGTTAGGTCTATTTCAAATTTGCGAGCATACATTACATATTCTCTTGTTACACCATCACAAGTACTTCTTACATTGAGCACATTTTTACAGCGTTGCCGAGTGACATCAACAAAGTTAGCATGAGTAATAGATGTACATGAGTATTTTCCATTGTATACCGCACTAGTCATATGTTTTGAGACTAGGGTGTTCTATTTGAACGGGTTGTTGTTGGGTTGAACGGCATACATGATGGTTGAAACATTTTGTTTGTGCAGATTCAAAACGAGTGCTGATTTCTTACATATTTAATTTTTTTTTAAGGGTTTATGGCAGATTTATTTATGTATTCCTATTTAACTATTTATTATGACTATGTAGTTAGGTCTATTATTTAAAATTTCACTGATCAAATAGCCAACGGCCTTGCGGTCAGCGGCGTTTGGTTATTAAATAAATAGTTTTTACTCTCTCCTGAAAAGTTGCCAAAATCGACTTACGCGGCTGTGGATTTTAGATGATGTTATCTCAAATTCTAGCTCCAATTCAGCCACCAATCCGCCCCCACGCTTGAGCCGCCAAAATCGAATTAGGACCCAGTTTGCTAACTAGGCATGTGATTTGTTTGGTTAATAAAAATAATAACCTCTAACAATGTTATATTGGAGAGAACGAAGCCTCTATTAAATAGACTAGGCGCCTCTTCCTAAATTGACGTGGTGGATAATGGCGTGAGGAGGGATCCCAGGGTTTCGTAGCATATTATTAATAAGAATGATAGAGTGTTGACTTATGAAGAAATTATTATACCTCTTAGAATTCGTCCAGGTTAGCTTGAGAAGTTTCGAAACTTGTAACAAGATCCTGAAGTGCTTCAGAAAATGCCAAGATGAGACTTTTTAGTCGGTGAAACTTTGTGAAAACGGCATAATGGGACTTTCTAATTTTAGCTGATAGTAAAAAAAGGTTAAACAAAATTTAAGAACTATAATTTTCTCTTTATTTTCGTACAAACTGGTGTTGGGGTTTTGGTGCTTGTTGGTTTTTGTAGAGCTTTTTTTTTCACTGTTGACCCCCTCAAGGCATTCGTATTGCCACCTACAACCTGAGCAGATGATGTTCTTCCACTGTGTGGATATCGATGTTTTATGAGAGATGTTAAGTTCTATAGAAAATAACGTGATTATATTGATTAGTATGTTTGAAGGATTCAGAAGAGACACAGGAAATGAGACTCGATTGGGAAATTTAATATTCGCTTACTTCATATCTACCTACATAACTTGGAAGTTTTTTTTGCAAAAGGTTTGTCTTTTTCTGAATCCGTGATGTAACAATAACAGCGGAATCGCTGGAAAAATACCTACATCATGTTTGTTTTTGAATGTTTGGAATTGAAAATGTAAACCACCAAGTTCCATCAATGTATCTTTCAGCAATTCATCGAAGACCATAGGAGAAAACAAGCTACAATTTACAAAGAATCCTTGAAAAATTAGGTAAAAACAAGACATTTGAAGGAAGCTATAAGACATTAAGGAAACCTCTAAAACGGCAACACCACTTCGCATCACGTGAACGGTCTGAATTTCCCATCACCTGACATTGTAATCACATGACTACAACTCAGGTTCAGTCCCAGCCTAAAGGCCTGTTCCCACTTGTCGCGAGTTTCATCCGATTTTTCCGGGCCTTAACCGGGCCTCAGGGCTCAATCATCGTATTTATTATCGGGTACTTAAACATAATACGCTCAGGGCCTCTTCGGTCATGTTGGATAGGATTACCATTAGCTCAAGAGGCTCAGGATTTCCACGTGCACATGGAAAATATTGGTTCAATTAGAGCGTTTTTTCGTGCACGGGTTTGTGCAAATATCGTGCTACGTTTTTCGTCGTTTCTTGGCTGAGTTCTACCTTTAAGGATGAGCTGTTCATTTTTCGACAGTCAACTTACGGTCCGGGGTTGTGTTTCTGGGTCTTTTCGGTCACTATTAGGAAGCTATTCGCTGTGGAAACTAATTTTTCCATACTCCAAATGACGAAAGGCATTCGGACAAAGCTGTCCACTCCTTTCAAATCTTTCAATATAGTCTTCTGTTCTTGGCGTTTGAGAGATCTTCAAAACCCGGCCCATTTGTTACTTTCTATTTGCTATAAGTTTCTCAGATCAGGCGTTGAGCTATGAGAGGTTCCATGGTTTTATAATTTGTATATCCTGATGGTATATAGATATCTTTGGAAATGGGTGGGTTTCACCAACCTTCTTTTTATCCCTTAAAACTCTGTTAAACCTATACAAATCAAATATTCGACAAAACTATTCATAGATCCTAAGGTCATAAAATAGACTTTTAGAATAGTATACTAGTGTTGAATTAACAAGGAAAAGTGGGAAATTTTCACATACCTAAATGATCACTTAAATTTGAACTAAACAAATGTGGTGGAAAAAAAAATCATAGATTTCTAATTTTATTATTCTTTTCGAACGCTCAGTGCACTGAAATAACAATTTAAAATCCAGAACCGTCTGAATCAGACAGGTCTGCTGGTAATAATTTACAATTAACAATCAAAATAATAGTCTGAATATAGTGTCGCTGATCTGTTTGCTCAATTGGATTACCTTGTTGGTGAAGTCTGGATGTACTCCCTGTATCAATAGTTATCGAACGCGTGAACAGTATAAGTACTTTGTGAGTGTTGAATTAACAAGGAAAAGTGGGAAATTTTCACATACCTAAATGATCACTTAAATTTGAACTAAACAAATGTGGTGGACAAAAAAACCCATAGATTTCTAATTTTATTATTCTTTTCGAACGCTAAGTGCACTGAAATAACAATTTAAAATCCAGAACCGTCTGAATCAGACAGGTCTGCTGGTAATAATTTACAATTAACAATCAAAATAATAATCTGAATATATAGTGTCGCTGATCTGTTTGCTCAATTGGATTACCTTGTTGGTGAAGTCTGGATGTACTCCCAGAATCAATAGTTATCGAACGCGTGAACAGTATAAGTACTTTGTGATTTGTGTTACACTAAATCAGTGGTTCTCAAACTTTTTTTTGCATGGCGCTGCTGGTAATAATTTACAATTAACAATCAAAATAATAGTCTGAATATAGTGTCGCTGATCTGTTTGCTCAATTGGATTACCTTGTTGATGGTGAAATCTGGATGTACTCCCTGAATCAATATAGTTATCGAACGCGTGAACAGTATAAGTACTTTGTGATTTTTTGTGTTACACTAAATTATAAAATTGGAAAATGAGATCCTAACATTCCTAACTAGTGTGGGTGACAATATGTTGGCATAATCTACGAAATTCTATCCGAAAATAAACGCAGAGATATGTGGCATAATCTATGTGTTTCTGTCGGTAAATAAACGCCGAAATTTCCTCAATTACAAGGAAAATTGAGGAAAACTATTTAAACTAATAGCATTTATGGTACTATTAGCTTCTCTCTTTATATTCTTGACGGAAGCCATTTTCCATTTTGAGCCTCCAACCATGAATGCAGAGCAGAGACCAAATATTGAATATTATAAATATGAATATTTTCTCCAAGTCATATTCAGGGAGCTCATACTTCGTCAGACCCTAGTGCTATGTTGCTGAACCTTATGTGTTTCTGTCGGGAAATAAACGCCGAAATTTCAATTACAAGGAAAATTGAGGAAAACTATTTAGTAATAGCATTTATGGTACCATTAGCTTCTCTCTTTATATCCTTGACGAAAGCCATTTTCCATTTTGAGCCTCCAACCATGAATGCAGAGCAGAGACCAAAAATTTGTGTTACACTAAATTATAAAATTGGAAAATGAGATCCTAACATTCCTAACTAGTGTGGGTGACAATATGTTGGCATAATCTACGTAATTCTATCCGAAAATAAACGCAGTGATATGCTGGCATAATCTATGTGTTTCTGTCCGGAAATAAACGCCGAAATTTATTCAATTACGAGGAAAATCGAGGAAAACTATTTAGTAATAGGATTTATGGTACCATTAGCTTCTCTCTTTATATTCTTGACGAAAGCCATTTTCCATTTTGAGCCTCCAACCATGAATGCAGAGCAGAGACCACATATTGAATATTGTAAATATGAATATTTTCTCCAAGTCATATTCAGGGAGCTCATACTTCGTCAGACCCTATACATTTTCCTCGTCCATTCATATCGCCCTTCCGTCGGACCCGGTATATTTTATTATGTTTACACAAATAATTATAACATACAACACTACTGCTACGCTAAACCTATCATTATATTGAGAACTTTTTTTGTGAGAGAAAGAATGAATGAATTTGAGAGATGGTTGGATGAGATCTTTGTTATGAATGAAATTTATCATAACCTCCTCGCATAGTAAACAATATTCATTAAAAGGAGAAACAAGCAGTTGATGGTGATGTTGAAGCCCACTACATCCCAGGTCCAGTATTATCATTATTGGTAATCATCGTATTTATTATCGGGTACTTAAACATAATACGCTCAGGGCCTCTTCGGTCATGTTGGATAGGATTACCATTAGCTCAAGAGGATTTCCATGAAATTTTCGAAAGGCTCAGCATTTTCGCCTACGTCCGGCTTACGGTTCTATAACTTTTTGGACAATCATCGAAATTACATTTGCAATCATTCATCTATTGTAGCTTACCTACTTATTGTAGCTATTTCGGATGTGACAGGATTTCCATGAAATTTTCGAAAGGCTCAACATTTTCGCCTATGTCCGGCTTACGGTTCTATAACTTTTTGGACAATCATCGAAATTACCTTTGCAATCATTCATCTATTGTAGCTTACCTACTTATTGTAGCTGTTTCGGATGTGATAGGATTTCCATGAAATTTTCGAAAGGCTCAACATTTTCGCCTATGTCCGGCTTACGGTTCTATAACTTTTTGGACAATCATCGAAATTGCCTTTGCAATCATTCATCTATTGTACCTTACCTACTTATTGTAGCTATTTCGGATGTGACTGAAATCGTTCTTATTAATTATTAATCAATATAATTTATTACCATCAGAGTTGAATATTCAGGGACCATGATAATGTTGGGTTCTGATAATGTGTTTCTTCCATCAGATAACCTTTCCGGTTGCCATTTTTAAAAGGGCTTCAACCCTTTTCAGAATAAAGAGACCTTTGTTCGTTCAAAACTCAGATGTTCCATGTCCCTAGACTTTGTTTCTCATAAGCACTGTTACTATGTACTTAGTGCTTCAGCTGTCTAAATAGATCCTCCAGATGTGGTTAATCCAAATCTTCTGTCAGTTCTTCTCATGGTAGAAATATCGATACATTTTCACTCTGAACTGGGAAAAATCCAAGATGTCTTTTATTTCAGTTTTACTGATTTAAACAGTAGATGGGTTTTCTTCTTCTGTCAGTTCTTCTAGTGATGGTAGAAATATCGATACATTTTCACTCTGAACTGGGAAAAATCTAAGATGTCTTTTATTTCAGTACTGATTTAAACAGTAGATGGGTTTTCTTATTTTTTAAATCTGATTTTTTCATTACTAGGATTTTTCCTATCCTTGTAAGAACCAAGTTTTGTTTGTTTAAGATTTGGTGTATCATTATGGTTGACCTGCAAATTTTGCAAAAGTCCAGTCATGTATCTCTTTGCATGGCGTTGAGAATAGTACGATAGTTTGCCGTCGGCTGGAGTCTGACCAAAATGGGTCATGTTTCTTGGAGAAGTCTTCTGATGATTTTCTTAACCATCCCGTTCAAGTCGTCAAAAGATGGCAATTTTTTTCCTTTTTACCTTTTTTATGATTATTTTAAATACATGTCTATATTTACCGTGTGGCACAACTTTGTATCTGTTGAGCTGTTGAAGAAAAAAGAAAGATAAGTGATTTGAGAGCTTGTGAATCTTGTAATGGAAAATCTCGAGTTTCCAAGTTCGTTTTGAAAATAGGGTATCTTTCGAGTGTTTTCTAGGATAGGTGGCTTAATTAGATCTCGTTATCATTTATCTTTCAGCTGAAATTATATGCTTCGAGTGGTACTTTCCATGGATCTACACCAACATAGTAAATTTCATTGAGAACCATGTCTATATTTACCGTGTGGCACAACTTTGTATCTGTTGAGCTGTTGAAGAAAAAAAGAAAGATAAGTGATTTGAGAGCTTGTGAATCTTGTAATGTAAATCTCGATTTTCCAAGTTCGTTTTGAAAATAGGGTATCTTTCGAGTGTTTTCTAGGATAGGCGGATTAATTAGATCTCATTATTTTTCTTGGTATAATCTCTCTGAATATTCATTGTCCATATTCTCATTTGCTGAAATTGCTTCATGAAAAGTCCAATCCCATGCAATTTCAGGACAATTGTTTGACCAACTCCGAACAATTTTGATTCTCCTCTGTCTTTATCCTTTCTTCTGACTTACACCCATATTTATGAACAAAATGCTGGCTCTTAAGTTCGTGCTAAGCATAGTCTCAAGGCATTTGATGACGCTCCTCAAGTTCCGGTCCAAGAGCACCCACCCTGTACGGTTGAACTTAAGTACCTCTTGTAGACGAGGTACGAGGTTCATAATAACTATATGGATGGTGCTCTATACACCTAATATTAATTAAGATAATTTAATGGCCCCCAGTCACTCTCTTGCAGAGGAATGAATGTAAAATACCACGGTCTCGATGAGATGGTCACATCCGTTTCTTGTTTCGAGGAATTTCATCTCTTCGTGAGGAGCTGTTGAAAGATTTTGGTTTTGGGTGGTATTAATTATCTCCGGGGTGTGTAATTATGGGAATCTCCCCGGGCAAGGCTGGATGTTGGATTAGGAGGAGATTTGTATCCTGGTGGTCATGGAGTTGATGAGGACCTTGTTAGTCGTTAGTCATTATATCGTCGAGAGTGTTTACGATATCGGAATTCAGGGCGTGATTTGGGCTTTCAATGGAAAAATACAAACTGCTGAACCTGATTCTGGAAGGGAAGATAGAAGGACGACGAAACAGAGGCAGAAGAACATCATGGAGGAGGGAGGAGTAATTTGCGAGAATGGTTTTGAGTGCGATGACCGAGATTTGATGAGGATTGCAAGAGACAAGAACAAAATTGCCTATATAACTTCAAACGTTCGCTAGGACAGCAACCTTAAGAAGAAGAAGATGGAAAAGCAGTGAAAGAGAGGAAGGCCAAAGCTGAGATGGAAAGATAATTTTGAAGAAGAATTGAGAGGAAAAGGATATACTGAGGTAAAAAGTTAAGGTAGAGGAAGACTTGAAATACCACGGTCTCGATGAGATGGTCACATCCGTTTCTTGTTTCGAGGAATTTCATCTCTTCGTGAGGAGCTGTTGAAAGATTTTGGGTGGTATTAATTATCTCCGGGGTGTGTAATTATGGGAATCTCCCCGGGCAAGGCTGGATGTTGGATTAGGAGGAGATTTGTATCCTGGTGGTCATGGAGTTGATGAGGACCTTGTTAGTCGTTCGTCATTATATTGTCGAGAGTGTTTACGATATCGGGATTCAGGGCGTGATTTGATGGGAATCTCCCCGGGCAAGGCTGGATGTTGGATTAGGAGGAGATTTGTATCCTGGTGGTCATGGAGTTGATGAGGACCTTGTTAGTCATTATATCGTCGAGAGTGTTTACGATATCAGGATTCAGGGCGTGATTTGGGCTTTCAATGGAAAATACAAACTGCTGAACCTGATTCTGGAAGGGAAGATAGAAGGACGACGAAACAGAGGCAGAAGAAGATCACGGAGGAGTAATTTGCGAGAATGGTTTTGAGTGCGATGACCGAGATTTGATGAGGATTGCAAGAGACAAGAACGAAATTGCCAATATAACTTTCAACGTTCGCTAGGAGAGCAACCTTGAGAAGAAGAAGAAGATGGAAAAGCAGTGAAAGAGAGGAAGGCCAAAGCTGAGATGGAAAGATAATTTTGAAGAAGGATTGAGAGGAAAAGGATACTGAGGTAAAAAGTTAAGGTAGAGGAAGACTTGAGTTAGGATGAGTGATTGGGTCCAGAACCTGATCGTGTTGTCAACTGGTGCTACACAATAACACTAAATAATCAATGAAGAAGACTTATTTACTCCCTTTTATGATCACTTCGGAATGTCTTGATTTCCATGCTTATTTTTAGAAGTGCATATCGCAATTTCTGGCCTGAGCTGCGGTTTTTATATTGTAATGTAATATTTCTCTGATTAGCTCTCTTGGTCAAAGACTTGACTGTATCAGGACTTCTATTCTTAGACCGGCCACTTATGATCCAACCTACTTGAAGGAT
This sequence comes from Diaphorina citri, assembly GCF_000475195.1. NCBI lineage: Eukaryota > Metazoa > Arthropoda > Insecta > Hemiptera > Psyllidae > Diaphorina > Diaphorina citri. The sequence goes on along the minus strand of NW_007377537.1, from coordinate 218,803 downwards.
CTAGATCTGACGCCGGAACTTGTGTGGCGGAAAAAGCTTCCGATTTCAGTTTTGAGCTTTCAATGGAAAATACAAACTGCTGAACCTGATTCTGGAAGGGAAGATAGAAGGACGACGAAACAGAGGCAGAAGAAGATCATGGAGGAGTAATTTGCGAGAATGGTTTTGAGTGCGATGACCGAGATTTGATGAGGATTGCAAGAGACAAGAACAAAATTGCCAATATAACTTCCAACGTTCGCTAGGAGAGCAACCTTGAGAAGAAGAAGATGGAAAAGCAGTGAAAGAGAGGAAGGCCAAAGCTGAGATGGAAAGATAATTTTGAAGAAGATTTGAGAGGAAAAGGATAGATACTGAGGCAAAAAGTTAAGGTAGAGGAAGACTTAAGTTAGGATGAGTGATTGGGTCCAACCTGATCGTGTTGTCAACTGGTGCTACACAATAACACTAAATCAATGAAGAAGACTTATTTACTCCCTTTTATGACCACTTCGGAATGTCTTGATTTCCATGCTTATTTTTAGAAGTGCATATCGCAATTTCTGGCCTGAGCTGCGGTTTGTATTTATGACCACTTCGGAATGTCTTGATTTCCATGCTTATTTTTAGAAGTGCATATCGCAATTTCTGGCCTGAGCTGCGGTTTGTATATTGTAATGTAATATTTCTCTGATTAGCTCTCTTGGTCAAAGACTTGACTGTATGAGGACTTCTATTCTTAGACCGGCCACTTATGGTCCGACTATTTGAAGGATCTAGATCTGACGCCGGAACTTGTGTGGCGGAAAAAGCTTCCGATTTCAGTTTTCGGACCGTCTAAGAGACCTAGAAGTCGGAAGCTTTTTCCGCCCGGTGGTCTGACAGACCTACGTCGAATAGTCTGTCCGACAGGCAGATCATGATTGGCCGCCCTTAGACCAGTTCAGCACTCCAAGGTTCAATTCTTTGCAGAATATATTAGACAATTCTCTTTGTTTGGTTTTCTCGAACCAATTCGCCGAGTTTCCACGTTTCCTGTCTGTTTCGCATTGTCTGTACTGGTGCGCCGAGTATATTAGCAAGTTCCAGACGGTGGAAATCTTCTGAGCAGAAAGAATTTAATATCAATAACGAGCATTTCATTCTAATGTAATTAGTCAGGTAATTGAATGCGGTTCTCATGAACTATGCCTGTGTTAATATTATGCGTTAATGTTAATGGTAATGTGTTAACAATTATCATTAACACTGATCGTGAGCGCTGATTATTATAATCACTTCATCATTCCGATTGTGTGCTCTTCGGTTCTGAACGCGTTGAATTCGATCAAGAAATATATGATAACGAAAGTAAAAACCATTGAGTAGACAAATTTAATTAATATTATGTATTTGTTACAAACATAATAGAATCAATCCTTAAGAAAACACTATTTCATGTGCAAAGTGTACATGAAGACTCAAGACTGTGCTTCCTTTTTGCTGATTCTCTGCCGGAGGAAAGCCAAAGACATGAAATGAAATTCCAGGGAATTAATCTGAAGGCGAATAGAATTAGGTACCATGAACAGATTAGCTGGGAGGATTTTCATTTTCTTTGTTGTCTTTTGGCTTCTTTAGTGCTAGAATTCGTGTTGAAAAGCAATACATATTTAACACATTGATAGCATATTGATATTATTGATGCATAGGTATTATTACATAATTTTACAGCAGGACAAACTATAAAATTAACCGGGTTGTCTTTAAAATCTACCCTGTGGTGGGTTTTGCATCTCTTCTTTCTGCCTTTGATGGCACCTGAAGAGGTCAGACTGTCCAAGAGTGACTTTCAATCACTTTCCAGCACACTAAGTGACACATTAGGTTTGTTAGGCTGTTAATTAAGCAAATAACTTAATGTGATGTTGTTTTTTTCTACAATAATGTACAATTGGAATTTCATTATCATATTGTCATTTTCTTCTTTTAGGAATGCATTATTCTCGCTGATTGGAATAATATGTTGTAGGAAAACCAACTAGAAGTTGGAATATTTGATTTTACTTGTTTATTGTGTTGGAGCTGATTTTAATTATGATCTAAATGCAATACTAGATCAATAACTTGGTGGTATTAGGCGGATAAAAAAAAAAAAAAAAAAAAAAAAAAAAAAACAGCGAATCAGGATAAAATGAAGAGTCATAAATATTTTAGACAGAAAAATTGGACCTAAACTAACAGACAGCACTACTTGACAAGCGCCATTACAAACGTCCGTCTTCAATTTGCCAAATACATCGAAATAAGAAACCATTTTCATCAGCAAAACTACCGAAAGCCCTTCAAGTGATGACGGATCGCCGAGAATCAGACGATTGTCGATTCCAAACCTTCTGGAGCGAAAAATTGGCAAAACCAACAGACAGTGCTGGTGTAGAAATTTCTAATCCCCAAAAAAGAACTCACATTCTCACCAAGACAGCTAACTGTGGAGCAGGATGACGGGTCCGACCTGCTGGTAACAAGTCTGCAAAACACTGTGAGAAGACCACTCTAGCGAACAATATAAAAGATACAACCGAAGCATGCATAATATAATATTGTAAGAAAGGATATAAATATACTCGATGGATATAATATTGTAGAGAGGATGAGAGAAATGAGAACGAGAGAAGAGATAGATAAATATTTATTATTTATTTGTTTTTCTCGACCGGCGCCAAAGAGAGCATGGGGGGTCACAGATCCTGATTAGAGCTCACAGTCAGTCTCTAACTCTATCATATTGTCTTAAGAAATAAGCATTTACCTACCTGAGACCTGAGAAGCTATCTCCGAAGGTTCCGTGCACTTTGAGACCGGGTTTGTCGATCTTGTTGAGTGTTCTATAGATTGGTTTGGTTGTTTGTTTTGTTTTTGTCTTTGACGGTTTTGATTTTATCTTGATATTCGTTTATTTTAGGGTCAGTCTCTAACTCTATCATATTGTCTTAAGAAATAAGCATTTACCTACCTGAGACCTGAGAAGCTATCTCCGAAGGTTCCGTGCACCTTGAGACCGGGTTTGTCGATCTGGTTGAGTGTTCTATCGATTTGTTTAATGTTTGATTGTTTGTATTTTGTTCTTGTCTTTGACGTTTTTGATTTTATCTTGATTTTTGTTTAGTTTTTGGATTTTTTTGTATTTTTGTTTGATTTGGGTTGTTTCTTTTTTCGCCTGGTTTGGCCAATTTTCAAGTCTTTTATTAGTAGGTCGTTTTGTTTGCTGATTTTTCTTCCTGTTGATTTTGATGTTTTCATTTCATTGATGATCCATGTGCCTTTAAATGGTATTTTCTATTTTCGTATTAACTTCCGATTCAATGTTGTCCTTCCGTGCTTAGCAAATTTCCTGTTCTTCTTTTTCTATGTATATGTGAACGATTGTGCTTGGTCAAAGGACCAAAGTATTTTAATCGAATTTCTCTTAGGTTTCGTCCTGATTTTAAATGATGAGAAAAGGCAAGATGGGAACAACTAATGTCCAAGGAAGGACGAGGATCAGCAAACATCGGTTCTGAAATCACGGAACCTCTGAGAACAAGTTCATCTCTTTCCATCTCACACAGGGCATTTACCTACCTGAGACCTGAGAAGCTATCTCCGAAGGTTCCGTGCACTTTGAGACCGGGTTTGTCGATCTTGTTGAGTGTTCTATGGATTGGTTTGGTTGTTTGTTTTGTTCTTGTCTTTGACGGTTTTGATTTTATCTTGATATTCGTTTATTTTAGTCAATTTTTTATTTAGTTTTGTTTAGTTGGGTTGTTTCTCTAGTTCTTTTTTTAGCCTGGTTTGGGCAATTTTCAAGTCTTGTCTGAGTCAGACTGTTTCATTTGCTGATTTTTCTTCCTTTTGATTCGGATGTTTACATTTGCTTGTGGATCCATGTGATTTTAGATGGTATTTTCTATTTCCGATCTAACTTCATTAGCTAATTTTCTGTTCTTGTTTTTCGATGTCTGGGATTATGCTTGGCCAACGGACCAACGTGTTTTCATCGAATTCCTACTACGTTTCGTCCTGATTTCAAATGATGAGAAAAAGCTAGATGGGAACAACAAATGACCAAGGAGGGTCGAGGATCAGCAAACATCGGTTCTGAAATCACGGAACCTCTGAAAACAAGTTCATCTCTTTCCATCTCACACAGAACCAACAAGTTCACGATCTCTCTTTCTCTCTCGCTCTCCTGCGTCTGTCCTTGTTGGTTCTATCTGTTTTCAATCATGGTCCGAGCATCTCTCTCACTCTTCTTGTATGTCTTGGAGAACTGTTGAGTTTGGTTTGGTTTATAGTGGCTATTAAGTTACTAAGTTATGTTTTGTTAATAACTACTTGCTTTGCTTCTCTTCTTGTCTCTTTTCGTTCCTTCTTCTTTGCTCTCTTCATTCTGCTTCTACAATCTTGTCTCGGATAAGAACGAGACGAAGAAGATGAAAAACGATTGACGCATTTGTTGTTATTTGCTTTTCGGATTTCGCTACAACTTCTACAAGTTTGTCTGCAAGTTGGAGTGAATGTGTTTCTAACTGTGCGAACAAGTGGATTGGATGTTTTTGTTCACTCTTTTATTTACCTTAATGGTTTCATTGACTCTTTGCATGGCGTTGAGAATAGTACGATAGTTTGCCGTCGGCTGGAGTCTGACCAAAATGGGTCATGTTTCTTGGAGAAGTCTTCTAATGATTTTCTTAACCATCCCGTTCAAGTCGTCAAATAATGGTAATTTTTTTCTTCCCTCGATAAAATTTCATGAGATCACACGAATGCATTAAGATTCGCGAAGATGTTAACACGTTTTGGTTGGGTGATATTGTCTTGTGCTTGAGTTATTTTTGCCTGGGTGATAGTTGTGATATGCTTGGATGATGAATATTTACTTTAGTATTGTCTATCTTGTCAGGATCGAAGAGAGCGACATGTTTGTTCAAACTAATATTTACTCTCTTTTTTTAATATTTACTTTAGTATTGTCTATCTTGTCAGGATCGAAGAGAGCGACATGTTTGTTCAAACTAATATTTACTCTCTTTTTTTTCTCTCTTCTTCCTCTTCTCGAAGATGATCTAAACACGACTTGGTGCCTCCCAGTGTTATGAACTGTAATTTCTGGATACTTTTTTTTTACCTTTTCGCAAAGTAATGGCCTGTTTTCCAGCGAGAAGATCTATATTTGCCTACCTAATGATATGTATGTATATGTACTTTGATACTGCTTGTATGATTTTGCCAACAGTACCTATTAGGATTACTCTCCACATACCATGGTCAATGCCGGTCGATTGTTGAAGAAAAAAAGAAAGATAAGTGATTTGAGAGCTTGTGAATCTTGTAATGGAAAATCTCGAGTTTCCAAGTTCGTTTTGAAAATGGGGTATCTTTCGAGTGTTTTCTAGGATAGGCGGCTTAATTAGATCTCATTATTTTTCTTGGTATAATCTCTCTGAATATTCATTGTCCATACTCTCATTTGCTGACATTGCTTCATTAAAAGTCCAATTTTCGCAAAGTAATGGCCTGTTTTCCAGCGAGAAGATCTATATTTGCCTACCTAATGATATGTATGTATATGTACTTTGATACTGCTTGATTTTGCCAACAGTACCTATTAGGATTACTCTCCACATACCATGGTCAATGCCGGTCGATTTTTTGTGACCCCAACATGACGTGTAAAAAGCACAAGGTGTTGGTGATAATAACAGAAAAAAAGTAAATAAAATAATTCGTTCACGAAATTCTATATCCACACGATCCACGAATATACTTATTTCGAGATAATTCCTTTCATCACGAATTCATGGATTGGAATTGGTGCTATGATTTGGTCAACAGGGGATGACCACAAGGCGAAGCTTTGGGACCTTTCCTCTCCTAAAATAATTTGGAAGTTTTCAATATTTTTTAGTGGATTTCTATTAATTTTTACTATTTCTAGTGACAGTATTCTCTAGTAACAAAAAAAAATCTGTTTAAATTTTTTCATAGGCTGACATATTTGGCACTTTTTAGGTATGTTGATTTGTAATATTTACAATGGATTTACAGTACAATGGAGTACTTGTATTTAGAAAATATTAAATTGAACTCCATTTGATACATTCGAAAAATGTATAACGTTTTAGATTAAGAAAACGATTTTTTCTTTGAGGAAACGGTCCTCTTTTAAAACTGGCCCTGTGTATCATACGGATCTAGTTGTTTTAAACCGATAATGCCTCGGGCCATTTACATATTTATTTTCAAAGAAAATTAAGCATATTTGTTTTATCGAATGTACTTAAGTTTACTTTTTTTATTTTTTACAAACTTTATAGGGTGCAAAAATAAGAGCAGTAGCCGGTCTCTTTGTAACTGGCACTCTAAAGGGGAAAATGCATAATTGGATTACTTTCCTTTTCCTGCCTTTAATTTGACAATGGTTGGCACTATTTTGTATTGATTTTTCCTAGGATCAGCAACACTTTCTCAAGACATTGATTGCAAAATTCCTTCTCTTTTTGGGGGGAAAATGAGAATTCAGAAAACAAATTCTGAATTTACTTTGGCAAGAAAAAATTGAACTTCTACTAAAGAATTTTCGAAATTTTCTTTTAAACATGTGACGTTTTTTTTTCCAACAGATACTTTTTATTTGGTTTATTTTTGATATTCCTTATAAGACAATAACAATAGTATAAAACATTAGTGTTTATGAATAGCAAATATATGATTGACAAAATTTCAGGAATAATCAAACATATACCCTGATGTACTATTTCTAGTATGTGCGTATGGTATTGTAGGAATAAAAGAATTTAGATTTCATTCTGTGCCAGTTTACCAACCATAATTTGGGACAGTCCCTCGTTACCTGTATTTTATATTCTTTGACATGATCACATGACTGATTCCTCCTGTCAGATTTGATTGCATCTGGTATAAGCTCGAATATTATAGTTATAAGCATAATTATTGATAGCATGATTTCTTATTGACTGTAATAAGGTGTGAACAGAGATCAGGTCCATACTATCGTATAGAGCTAACATAAGTAGCTAGATCAGGGTGTATAATTATGTATCATTCAAAATATGTACAGGGTGGATGAGGTTTCTAATTCAGGGGCTCAAGACGCATCCTTGAGGGATTATCGTTAGAACATTGTCAATAGCAACAATACCAACCATTTTTTCAATAAAAATAGAGCCAACTAGAAAACCACAGCTATAATCTTGAAGACAAAGCGATCTTTTAGTTGGATTGTTGAAACTAAAAAACTTTTAACACTTTGCTCTTAACACTGAAAAGACCTGTCAGAGTCAAGGGATGGAAATGAAAACTGTCCCCAGTCTTAGTTTCAGAACCTTGAAAATCTGCTTAGCAAGAGCCGAAGTTTATAACTGGATCAACTTTTACTATTTTATTATTACCTACAATTATGATCATTTTAATTAACTTTTATTTATTTTTTAACGTTCCTCTTAGAAAATGTCTCGAACCAATTCGCCGAGTTTCCACGTTTCCTGTCTGTTTCGCATTGTCTGTACTGGTGCGCCGAGTATATTAGCAAGTTCCAGACAGTGGAAATCTTCTGAGCAGAAAGAATTTGATATCAATAACGAGCATTTCATTCTAATGTAATTAGTCAGGTAATTGAGTGCGGTTCTCATGAACTATGCCTGTGTTAATATTATGCGTTAATGTTAATGGTAATGTGTTAACAATTATCATTAACACTGATCGTGAGCGCTGATTATTATAATCACTTCATCATTCCGATTGTGTGCTCTTCGGTTCTGAACGCGTTGAATTCGATCAAGAAATATTATAGGATAACGATCGTGAGCGCTGATTATTATAATCACTTCATCATTCCGATTGTGTGCTCTTCGGTTCTGAACGCGTTGAATTCGATCAAGAAATATATGATAACGAAAGTAAAAACCATTGAGTAGACAAATTTAATTAATATTATGTATTTGTTACAAACATAATAGAATCAATCCTTAAGAAAACACTATTTCATGTGCAAAGTGTACATGAAGACTCAAGACTGTGCTTCCTTTTATAGGATAACGAAAGTAAAAACCATTGAGTAGATAAATTTAATTAATATTATGTATTTGTTACAAACATAATAGAATCAATCCTTAAGGAAACACTATTTCATGTGCAAAGTGTACATGAAGACTCAAGACTGTGCTTCCTTTTTGTATGCTGATTCTCTGCCGGAGGAAAGCCAAAGAGACATGAAATGAAATTCCAGGGAATTAATCTGAAGGCGAATAGAATTAGGTACCATGAACAGATTAGCTGGGAGGATTTTCATTTTCTTTGTTGTCTTTTGGCTTCTTTAGTGCTAGAATTCGTGTTGAAAAGCAATACATATTTAACACATTGATAGCATATTGATATTATTGATGCATAGGTATTATTACATAATTTTACAGCAGGACAAACTATAAAATTAACCGGGTTGTCTTTAAAATCTACTTTTAAGTCCAAAACAGTCTCTTCTTTCTGCCTTGGATGGCACCTGAAGAGGTCAGACTGTCCAAGAGTGACTTTCAATCACTTTCCAGCACACTAAGTGACACATTAGGTTTGTTAGGCTGTTAATTAAGCAAATAACATGTGATGTTGTTTTTTTTCTACGGAATGGAAAAATCTTGTTGACACAAATTAAACAGAATAATTTATCAAATTTATATTTGACAAAGAGGACAAGGAAGAAGAAGAAGAACAAGAAAGAAGAAGAACGGGAAAGGAGATACTAATTCCCACCCCTTTATTGCGTTACATTTTCTTTTTTGTGTTTTACCCACACACAGTTTCGACAAAAATTTTCAAACAAAAGGTGTCGCCCATTAAAAGCCTCGCAACACTTTTGTCACCCCCAAAAGGAGGGCTTAAAAGGCATGTTTCCTTTCCATATTGTAATTTTAAACTCTTTTGTTGCATCTTGAGCGATTAAAATTGTTTCATCTTTTGAGTTTGTTAGACTGCATTTCCATTGAGTTTATTTTGCTCGTTAAAAATAGGTGTTTCCATTAAACTTAGGGATTTAGGACACTTAATTTCTCCAAACTGTCCTGTAATTTCCTCATAATCATGAACATATTTTTTTTTTCTTTTTTCCTCATAAATCCCCAATAGTTTCTATTACATTCAATTTTTTTATCTATAAGGGCATAAATTAATTTTTTCTACAATAATGTACAATTGGAATTTCATTATCATATTGTCATTTTCTTCTTTTAGGAATGCATTATTCTCGCTGATTGGAATGATATGTTGTATGAAAACCAACAAGAAGTTGGAATATTTGATTTTACTTGTTTATTGTGTTGGAGCTGATTTTAATTATGATCTAAATGTAATATTAGATCAATGAGGCTTTTTTTTCGAAACATGCAATCCCCACGAACCCTACCTACCTTTTATTTTCTGAATTATGAGCTCTTACAGGGTGTAATTATTGTGTTTTGTGAGTTGATATAGTTTTTATTGTTCAGGGTGGATTGTTGCATCCCTTCTACATTTACACTGTAATCGGTCAACATCGTTTGAAAGTTTATCATATCGTAAGCTTTTTTGTCCACCAAAATTCTTTAATCTTATAACCTACTAATCCTACTATATTATGGGCTCCATCTCCATCTAATGTCAATCAACAATTAGCACTTTTGTCGTTATCTTATCGCTGATAGGTCAAGCCTGATTCATGGATGATTTAACTAACGTAATATTGGACTCGGGGTGGTTCCAGGCCAAGATTTGGACTTAAAAGTAGAATAGAATCATTTTTAATGTAAACAAAAAACCAGAAGGTATCTTACAAAGTCAATTGAACTTACATATCCACATATTCCTTGGAATTTGATTGATTAGTCAACTTAAGTCAGCCATTCTTAACCTATATATGGTCCGTGGACCACTAGTGGTCCGCGAGAAGGTTTCAGGTGGTCCGCGAGTGTTCAACCAGACAGGTGTCCGAAATTTCTAGATCTCTTTAGAGTTCTAGGTATTTCCAAACACGAGCTTTCGTTACAGCCTTTTTTTCCAAGTGGCAGGTTTTTCCTGAAACTCTTCCTTTCTGAAGGAGCTCTTCCAACACAAAATTAGTATAGAATAGCATCATATTAGAATGCATCCTATATTACCAGCTCTCACAACTTTACAGTAGGAACAGAGGAATAACTCGCACATCTCTATTTTATATAACATACCCCTAAGAAAGAAAAAAAAATCTTTCCTCTTTTCATACAACGTGCTCCTCCTAACTCAGCATAGCGTGTAAAAGAAAATTAAGCATATTTGTTTTATCGAATGTACTTAAGTTTACTTTTTTTATTTTTTACAAACTTTATAGGGTGCAAAAATAAGAACAGTAGCCGGTCTATTTGTAACTGGCACTCTAAAGGGGGAAAAAGCATAATTGGATTACTTTCCTTTTCCTACCTTTAATTTGACAATGGTTGGCACTATTTTATATTGATTTTTCCTAGGATCAGCAACACTTTCTCATAGATTAAGAAAACGATTTTTTCTTTGAGGAAACGGTCCTCTTTTCAAACTGGCCCTGTGTATCATACGGATCTAGTTGTTTTAAACCGATGATGCCTCGGGACATTTACATATTTATTTTCAAAGAAAATTAAGCATATTTGTTTTATCGAAGGTACTTAAGTTTACTTTTTTTTATTTTTTACAAACTTTATAGGGTGCAAAAATAAGAACAGTAGCAGTAGCCAGTCTATTTGTAACTGGCACTCTAAAGGGGGAAAAAGCATAATTGGATTACTTTCCTTTTCCTACCTTTAATTTGACAATGGTTGGCACTATTTTGTATTGATTTTTCCGAGGATCAGCAACACTTTCTCGAGACATTGATTGCAAAATTCCTTCTCTTTTTGGGGGAAAATGAGAATTCAGAAAACAAATTCTGATTTTCCTTTGGCAAGAAAAAATTGAACTTCTACTAAAGAATTTTCGAAATTTTCTTTTAAACATGTGACTTTTTTTTTCCAACAGATACTTTTTATTTGGTTTATTTTTGATATTCATGATAAGACAATAGCAATAGCATAAAACATTATAGTGTTTATGAATAGCAAATATATGATATAGGATAACGAAAGTAAAAACCATTGAGTAGATAAATTTAATTAATATTATGTATTTGTTACAAACATAATAGAATCAATCCTTAAGAAAACACTATTTCATGTGCAAAATGTACATGAAGACTCAAGACTGTGCTTCCTTTTTGTATGCTGATTCTCTGCCGGAGGAAAGCCAAAGACATGAAATGAAATTCCAGGGAATTAATCTGAAGGCGAATAGAATTAGGTACCATGAACAGATTAACAAATTCTGATTTTCCTTTGGCAAGAAAAAATTGAACTTCTACTGAAGCATTTTCGAAATTTTCTTTTAAACATGTGACGTTTTTTCCCCACAGATACTTTTTATTTGGTTTATTTTTGATATTCATGATAAGACAATAACAATAGCATAAAACATTAGTGTTTATGAATAGCAAATATATGATTGACAAAATTTCAGGAATAATGAAAGTTGCATCATACCCTGATGTACTATTTCCAGTATGTGCGTATGGTATTGTAGGAATAAATGAATTTGAATTTTTTGTGAATTTCATTCTGTGCCAGTTTACCAACCATAACTTGGGACAGTCCCTCGTTACCTGTATTTTATATTCTTTGACATGATCACATGACTGATTCTCCTGTCAGATTTGATTGCATCTGGTAGACGCTCGAATATTATAGTTATAAGCATAGTTATTGATAGCATGATTTCTTATTGACTGTAATAAGGTGTGAACAGAGATCAGGTCCATATTATCGTATAGAGCTAACATAAGTAGCCAGACCAGGGTGTATAATTATGTATCATTCAAAATATGTACAGGGTGGATGAGGACGTTTTTTAATTCAAGGGCTCAAGACGCATCCTTGAGGGATTATCGTTAGAACTTTGTCAATAGCAACAATACCAACCATTTTTTCAATGAAAATAGAGCCAACTAGAAAACCACAGCTATAATCTTGAAGACAAAGCGATCTTTTAGTTGGATTGTTGAAACCAAAAAACTTTAAAAACTTTGCTCTTAACACCGAAAAGACCTGTCAGAGTCAAGTGATGGAAATGAAAACTGTCCCCAGTCTTAGTTTCAGAACCTTGAGAATCTGCTTAGCAAGAGCCGAAGTTTATAACTGGATCAACTTTTACTATTTTATTATTACCTACTATTATCATTTTAATTAACTTTTATTTATTTTTTAACGTTCCTCTTAGAAAATCAACACCAACGTTATCAGTGTTGGAATCAGTACTTTTATCACACAGTATAATGGCTAGGAAATTCTTGCGATAATTTTATTCCTACTTGTGGACAGGCAACACGTATTAGGTGGATAGACCAGGTATGTTATGTTGTTGAGTGTGTTTTAATGACGTTTTAATATGAATTTGATGAGATAATACTTAGATTGCCCAGACACTTCATCATCACGTTTGAAGGGAAAATTTCCTTGGAACTCGAGTTTGTTTTGAAACTGTCTGGATCGGTCTGATTTTCACTTGGATTGGATCGAAAAATGGTTCCTGTTTGAGATTATTGTCACTTTTTGTAGTGTGAAATTGTAGAATGAGAAATGAACGTCTTGTCAGCTTGGAGAAACTTGAAATAGGCTAGAACCAATTTTCAAATAGTATTAAGAAACTGCTTTAAATAGGCTCTGTACGAAAAGGTATAGTTGAGAGTAATGCACATATAATGAAGCCGACATCTGTAGAAAAAGATTGACCCCAAATGAGCGGGAAATGATGAAGAAGATCGAAGAGAATAAGGGCGACTTCAAAAAATACTTTGAAAAGTTTATAAAAGTTTCCGAACACAAACAAAATCAAGCCACAAATTTAATAAAAAAGATTTCGGGGAATGGAAAAATCTTGTTGACACAAATTAAACAGAATAATTTATCAAATTTATATTTGACAAAGAGGACAAGGAAGAAGAAGAAGAAAGGAGAAGAGCGGGAAAGGAGATACTAATTCCCACCCCTTTATTGCGTTACATTTTCATTTTTGTGTTTTACCCACACACAATTTCGACAAAAGTAAAAAGTTTTCCTAAATATGTTAAATAATAAAAAAGTTGTGACTGATTAAAGAAAAAAATGCTTAAATGTTGGGCAATCTATCCCCCACTTACGGTACTTTGAAAAGTTTATAAAAGTTTCCGAACAGAAACAAAATAAAGCCACAAAATTTAATAAAAAAGATTTCGGGGAATGGACACAAATCTTGTTGACATAAATTAAACAGAATAATTTATCAAATTTATATTTGACAAAGAGGACAAGGAAGAAGAAGAAGAAGAAAGGAGAAGAGCGGGAAAGGAGATACTAATTCCCACCCCTTTATTGCGTTACATTTTCATTTTTGTGTTTTACCCACACACAATTTCGACAAAAGTAAAAAGTTTTCCAACAAAAGGTGTCGCCCATTAAAAGCCTCGCAACACTTTTGTCACCCGCAAAAGGAGGGCTTAAAAGGCATGTTTCCTTTCAATATTGTAATTTTAAACTCTTTTGTTGCATCTTGAGCGATTAAAATTGTTTCATCTTTTGAGTTTGTTAGACTGAATTTCCGTTGAGTTTATTTTGCTCGTTAAAAATAGGTGTTTCCATTAAACTTTAGGGATTTAGGACACTTAATTTCTCCAAACTGTCCTATAATTTAATTTCCTCATCATCATGAACATTTTTTTTTACTTTTTTCCTCATAAATCCCCAATAGTTTCTATTACATTCAACTTTTTTTTTATCTATAAGGGCATAAATTAATTCCTTATTATCCAATACCAAACCTAAATAGCCTTTACCTAACTAGGCTACACGATGTGTCTATGATTTATGTAGACGCGTCTATCAAGTCCATTTTGATTGATTTATTAATTTATTTATCATGTGATACAAATTAATTAGCACTTTTGTCGTTATCTTATCGCTGATAGGTCAAGCCTGATTCATGGATGATTTAACTAACGTAATATTGGACTCGGGGTGGTGCCAGGCCAAGATTTGGACTTAAAAATAGAATACCTAGAATTGTTTTTATTGTAAACAAAAAACTAGAAGGTATCTTACAAAGTCAATTGAACTTACATATCCACATATTCCTTGATTGATTAGTCAACTTACTGTGTTTCAATTTGAACCAACAGAATTATTGTCGGCAACATTTGTTCATTTATTTTGTTTCGAACCAATAGAATTGTCGGTAACGATTTTTTCTTTATCTTTGCAACATATACATACATAATCTCAAGTGGTCCGCGAGATTTTTGGTTTATCAATAGTGGTCCGCCAATTCTAAAAGGTTAAGAACCCCTGACTTAAGTGTTTCAATTTGAACCAACAGAATTATTGTCGGCAATATTTGTTCATTTATTTTGTTTCGAACCAATAGACTTGTCGGTAACGATTTTTCCTTTCTCTTTGCAACAAATATTTCTGCTTCATTGATATTTCAAATATTTCTGCGAATTTTGCCAGCATGTTGCTCATTGGACTCTTGTCAGGCGCCACATCTGAGGGGTCATATTGTTCTCCGCGCCTGCCAGACTGACTGGGAGATCAATAGGTCATCTCAGATTTTTCGCGATGGTGTACGTGCGAAATCGCACACAATTTAAAATCACTTCGACCGTCCGCTGTAATTGGATTGCCCACCCCAGTGGCGGAGGGCCAGTTGAAAGTCGAAATGCCTCGGGTGTATTACATCAGAATGATGTACAAAACATTACTCATTAGCTCAGTACACTTCTGTAGAGAAAGAGAAAAGTCCTCCAGAAGGACCTTGGTATTTAAAAGAAACCCAGAAAAAAAAGTTTTTGGTCCTTTAAGAATTTCCAAAGGCTGTACTTTATTTACCTTATACCAAAAAACTATGTTTTAAACGTCTTGTTCTTGTGGATTTGTGAACTGTAGAGCGCATGTAAAAGTGTCCCCCATACGCAGAACACAAAATTCAGATTGAGTCCAAAAGGGTAATGAAAAAAATCCTTTTACGTGGTAAACACGGTTGCCAAATTTCATCAAATTCGGACAAGCTGTCTGGGAGTTTTTTTTTTAATTTAAATAAACTCATTTATTTTATTTTTAAGTACAATAAAATTTACAGATCTTGTTCCTATAGAATATCAATATAAGAATTTGAGTTCTTTTTACCAAGCATACATATGGGTAGGTTACATGATGACTTAATTTGGGGAATGTACCCTTTAAGGGTTTGTGCTGATTGTAGAATTACTGGGAGTTAAAACCGTCGAGTTGAAACTAACTACTTACTTCATTGGTTGAGTTACATTCACACTGCGTCACTGATGTTAGTCAATATACGTGGTTGGATTGGCCCCTGTGACCCGGCCTATTCCTTTAGCCTTTGACGCGGACTTTTTGCCTCGTTAAGTGAAATGTGATAAGGATGCAACACAAAACGTTTGGTTGAGATGTTTGCTGCGCTTGGCGGTATTTTGACCGCTTTTGACAGATTTCGACCGTTTTTTGGCGGTTTTCAGCTATAGCGACAAAACGGTTAGAGATATTGTAAAAGTTAGGGTAAAAGAACACTCAAATAAGCATCATTCAATAGGATAAGGAAAGTCGTGTGATGTTCACACCAGATTTTTTACTTTCTATTACTACAGTTTAGCGGAGCTATACTAGTAATGAAAGTATTGCAATCGGTCCAAATTTTCAAAATCGGGAAATGGTTGGAAATATCCGTTTTGGGATCCCCTGATGTCAAAAAAGTGATTTTTAGCCCATGGTCTGTACGTATGTATGTACGCACGTACGTACGTACGTACGTACGTACGTACGTTACGTACGTACGTACGTTACGTACGTACGTACGTTACGTACGTACGTACGTTACGTACGTACGTACGTTACGTACGTACGTACGTTACGTACGTACGTACGTTACGTACGTACGTACGTTACGTACGTACGTACGTTACGTACGTACGTACGTTACGTACGTACGTACGTTACGTACGTACGTACGTTACGTACGTACGTACGTTACGTACGTACGTACGTTACGTACGTACGTACGTTACGTACGTACGTACGTTACGTACAGACCATGGGCTAAAAATCACTTTTTTGACATCAGGGGATCCCAAAACGGATATTTCCAACCATTTCCCGATTTTGAAAATTTGGACCGATTGCAATACTTTCATTACTAGTATAGCTCCGCTATACTGTAGTAATAGAAAGTAAAAAAAATATACATAAGGGTAGGTTACATGATGATTTAATTTGGGGAATGTACCCTTTAAGGGTTTGTGCTAATTGTAGAATTACTGGGAGTTAAAACCGTCGAGTTGAAACTAACTAGTTACTTCATTGGTTGAGTTACATTCACACTGCACCACTGATGTTAGTCAATATACGTGGTTGGATTGGCCCCTGTGACCCGGTCTGCCCCAGCAGCTTTTTTCAATGTGATGAACTTTTGATTCGACTTTCGCAGGCAAATGTTCCCCCAGATGAAATTTCGCGTGTCTGGGCTGGACGCCAAGGCCAAATATATTCTCCTCTTAGATATAGTAGCCTCGGATGACTTCCGTTATAAGTTTCACAACAGGTTAGAAACGGTCCCTTTAGCTTTTAAGTTCTATTTGATCCTTATGTTTCTCCTTGAGGAGGAAATGGGGGGAAAGTGTTTGAGATGGAAAGGAACGGTGAAAAATTGTTTTTTTCATTGTTGTTTTGCCTTTTTTTGCCGAGAAATCCCACAACACAGTATTGCACAGGTGACAACACCGCATTTATACTAATTGACTTCGTTTTAAATTTGGTACTAAAATTGTTTATGAATGAGGTAGGTATATGCTGAATAAATAATTATTTCTTCAGTCTAAAAGAACCAAAAGTTCCATTTGTCAAACTTTTAGTCAGTTTTCAATCGAAGTTTGTTCGATCTTTTGTTGCTCATTTTCTTTGTTTTCCTTAAATGGATCAAAATCAGAAGTAAATTAAAATAATTTAACTTAAAGATCTTACAATCAATTTCTTTTTTGTTCAAATGATTTTTACTTTCTATTATTTGTTATTGTCTCAAACATGTCTTTTGTTGCTCATTTTCTTTGTTTTCCTTAAATGGATCAAAATCAGAAGTAAATTAAAATAATTTAACTTAAAGATCTTACAATCGATTTCTTTTTTGTTTAAATGATTTTTTGCTATCGTCTCAAACATTGGTCATCTCAGATTTTTCGCGATGGTGTACGTGCGAAATCGCACACAATTTAAAATCACTTCGACCGTCCGCTGTAATTGGATTGCCCGCCCCAGTGGCGGAGGGCGAGTTGAAAGTCGAAATGCCTCGGGTGTATTACATCAGAATGATGTACAAAACATTACTCATTACACTTCTGTAGAGAAAGAGAAAAGTCCTCCAGAAGGCCCTTGGTATTTCAAAGAAACCCAGAACATAATAGAAAGTAAAAAAAAGTTTTGGTCCTTTAAGAATTTCCAAAAGCTGTACTTTATTTACCGTGTTTGTAATTTTCGTTTTTTTTTTTAGAAGATAAGATTTTTTTACAGAGAGAGAGAGAGAGAGAGAGAGAGAGAGAGAGAGAGAGAGAGAGAGAGAGAACTTTGTGTATTTAGTAGAAACTTATTGTAAAATAAAAATGATTAAAAAATAAGAACTAGTGGCTAGAACCTAAAAAATCACTGTGTCTCCGCCTGAAGCCCAACGCTGCCCTACAGTTTCAAAACCAATTTTTGCGAGACAAATATGCAATCTCTCTGAGGTTCTTAAAAATTTCATGATGATTGAAAATAATTTAAAATCCCAAAAGCTCTAAATAGTATAAACAATCCCAATAACCAAGTGCCTATACCTAAAGTCCCGAAAACTGTAAACAGATAACTAAAAACCTAACACATCATACCAACGCTGCCCTACAGTTTCAAAACCAATTTTTGCGAGACAAATATGCAATCTCTCTGAGGTTCTTAAAAATTTCATGATGATTGAAGATAATTTAAAATCCCAAAAGCTCTAAATAGTATAAACAATCCCAATAACCAAGTGCCTATAAATAAAGTCCCGAAAAGTGTAAACAGATAACTAAAAACATAACACATCATAACATTGTTACCTGGCTAACCGGATGTGATAATAAGGTGCTGATAAGTAATTAAAAATCTAATCTAAATCCCTCCCATGTTAATGAATTTAGGAAACTAATTAATTACGTCAAGGTTAAACGATAAGAAATTTCGGATGATTAATTCGATAATAATTTGATATTTTATCCAGTGGGGTCCGGACTAACCTCTAGTCATCTAGTTCTAACTGGCAGTTCGTGATTTGAACGGTAAGGGCAGTGAAATGAGTTGGGCAGAATTTTCTGGAGCGTCATACCTAGTTGTTTTTAATTTGTTTATTTATCCAGAGTTCATCATTAAAAAAAAAAAAAAAAAAAAAAAAAAAAAAAATGTTTTTGAAAGGGGAAGAAAAAAAAAAAATTTGAAAAACAAAAAAAAAAAAAAAAAAACT
>NW_007377537.1:23418-199685 GCF_000475195.1 Diaphorina citri | reverse complement strand
CTACATTTACACTGTAATCGGTCAACATCGTTTGAAAGTTTATCATATCGTAAGCTTTTTTGTCCACCAAAATTCTTTAATCTTACCTACTATATTATGGGCTCCATCTAATGTCAATCAACGAAGATATACTTCGTTTGACTTGGAACTTAACTTTGTTCAACCAGACAGGTGTCCGAAATTTCTAGATCTCTTTAGAGTTCTAGGTATTTCCAAACACGAGCTTTCGTTACAGCCTTTTTTTCCAAGTGGCAGGTTTTTCCTGAAACTCTTCCTTTCTGAAGGAGCTCTTCCAACACAAAATTAGTATAGAATAGCATCATATTAGAATGCATCCTATATTACCAGCTCTCACAACTTTACAGTAGGAACAGAGGAATAACTCGCACAAGGGGTCAACGCATCATTTGCAGGGGGATGAATTGTTGTGAAGCTCGCACATCACGGATTTTACCTCACAATACTCTTCACATATCCTACCTTATACCTCTCACATCCTACCTCATAATACCTTTCACATGTTGTACCTAATACTCCTCATATGTTGTACCTCATAACGCAGGGCGAAGAATCATGGCCGCCTGCAGCCCGCGTCAGCTGAATAGCAAAGAGAAAAAAAACTTCGATATAATGAAAACATAGAGGTAGGAGATTTTGTAAGACCTGAAAATAAAACTATAGCATATATTTTGTTCAGAGCTCACTGCCCCATAGTACTTCCTGTTTGTGAATACGATGGTTGCATATGGAGAAAAATCCATCACCATGATGATGATGATAATGATAGATCCAAATCTATGCGAACAATAATCGCAATGAAAAGGCAGACTGTTGGTGATGCATAATTGTATCACTATTTTCCGTTTTCATTTCGTAGCAATCTAGCAATGATTAGACTTGTGTGGTCTGTGTCGTAGCAGCCCCACTATATCCCGTAAGATGTTTTTCATGGAATGGGCGAGAAGAGACGCAAGCATTAACTCATCATTATCATGAAATCCAAGATATATTTAGGATGAGAACACACAAATTGGTGGAGATGTAAATTTTCAATAGTCTAGATTCGAGTTAGCGAAATTGCTAAATTAGAAGCGATGTCTGTACTACCTACATAGGTTTGAAAATATGAGTTGAACTTTTTTTTTCTTTTGCAAATATCATCAAAATCGGACAAACGGTTCGTTCGAGTTGTGGTGAAACAACTAAACGAAGAAACAAACAGACAATGATTATGAAACAAACAAACAAACAAACAAACAAACAAACTAAAGGAACAAATAGTAGAAACACTAATCATTAGACGAGTTGCCCTAACGCATTCGAGTTAGCGAAATTTCTAAATTAGAAGCGATGTCTGTACTACCTACATTAGGTTTGAAAATATGAGTTGAACTTTTTTTTTTTTTTGCAAATACCTATCATAAAAATCGGACAAACGGTTCGTTCGAGTTGTGGTGAAACAACTAAACGAGGAAACAAACAGACAATGAAACAAACAAATAAACAAACAAACAAACTAAAGGAACAAATAGTAGAAACACTAATCATTAGACGAGTTGCCCTAACGCACCCCTCGTTCGTAGCAAATATTCAAAAAGTTCTGTAAACAAAAGCGTCGATGGGAATTGAAAGTGCAAATTATTTTTTTGAGGGGAGAACGCGAGATGGGTCAAAATTCGAAATCCTTCATTTTGTTTTTTGTTCCTCTTTAGCACAGTTTTTAAAAAATGGAAAAATGAAATGAGCTTTTATTTTTTCATTGATGTAAAACATTTTTGGAGGTTTTCGAAGCCAATTTTTTGTATTCGAGGGCTATTAGAAATTTTCATTTAATTTTACAACTGATTTTAAAATTGATTCAAAATTATTGCTATCAAACCAAGTACTCACAGACCTGTCATTTTGAAAACTGTCTTTCTATCCATATAGGTATTATGATGTCCATATTTACTTACAACTAATATTGTCATCCGGTAAATTGTTAGAATTCGAAATCCTTCATTTTGTTTTTTGTTCCTCTTTAGCACAGTTTTTAAAAAATGGAAAAATGAAATGAGCTTTTATTTTTTCATTGTAAAACATTTTTGGAGGTTTCCGAAGCCAATTTTTTGTATCCGAGGGCTATTAGAAATTTTCATTTAATTTTCCAACTGATTTTAAAATTGATTCAAAATTATTGCTATCAAACCAAGTACTCACAGACCTGTCATTTTAAAAACTGTCTTTCTATCCATATATAATGTCCATATTTACTTATAACTAATATTGTCATCCGGTAAATTGTTAGAACTTTGATTTGATTTATTTTGTCATTTTCCTTTTGAAAATTACAATTATAACTGTCATATCCACATTAATTTCCATAAATATGAATTTGTCAATCTAATATTCAATTTAATCACATGTTTATTCAGGTTTCAGGAACTTAACTATTAAGGTCTAGGACAAAATTTAATTCCCAATTATAACTGTCATATCCACATTAATTTCCATAAATATGAATTTGTCAATCTAATATTCAATTTAATCACATGTTTATTCAGGTTTTAGGAACTTAACTATTAAGGTCGACAAAATTTAATTTAATTCAGGAATTTGATTTCTTTTGTCATTTTTCTTTTGAAAATTACAATTATAACTGTCATATTCACATTAATTTCCATAAATATGAATTTGTCAATCTAATATTCAATTTGATCACATGTTTATTCAGGTTTTAGGAAATTAACTATTAAGGTCTAGGACAAAATTTAATTCCAATTCAGGAACTTATTGCAGTTTCCCATAACTGCTGGATAATTTGTGTACTTTTACTGTCATTTATTTTTCTAGCCAATATGCAGGTTTTCTAGTGACTTTGAAAATCGTAGGTAGGCACTGAGTTCGAATCTCAGTGAAATTCAATGGCTTGTTCCTGTGAACTGATGGAACTTTTTCAATCAAAATAAACCTACCACTTGAATTGTTCGTCATATTTATTTTTTTCCAAGACAATTTTCTGGGCACCATTATTGTTAGACCTTGAAATAAGATGCCTGCTTTGCCTTAATTTCCCAACGATTTCAGTTCAACCAAGAACCGAAAATTGGTAGTTTTAATAAATTTAAGTGATGTGTCTATTTTTTTTTTTCTTTTTAAGTTTTTAAGCTTTTTTTCAAGTCAAGTGGTTTGTCAATTTTGATCAACGCCCTCCCTAAGGTCACCCCAGCAGCTTTTTTTCAATGTGATGAACTTTTGATTCGACTTTCGCAGGCAAATGTTCCCCCAGATGAAATTTCGCGTGTCTGGGCTCGACGCCAAGGCCAAATATATTCTCCTCTTAGATATAGTAGCCTCGGATGACTTCCGTTATAAGTTCCACAACAGGTTAGAGACGGTCCCTTTAGCTTTTAAGTTCTATATTTGATCCTTATGTTTCTCCTTGAGGAGGAAATGGGGGGAAAAGTGTTTGAGATGGAAAGGAACGGTGAAAAATTGTTTTTTTTTTCATTGTTGTTTTGCCTTTTTTTTTGCCGAGAAATCTAACAACACAGCATTGCACAGGTGACAACACCGCATTTAGACTAATTAACTTAGTTTTAAATTTGGTGCTAAAATTGTTTATCTCTAAAATGAATGAGCTAGGTATATATGCTGAATAAATAATTATATTGCAGTTTCCCATAACTGCTGCATAATTTGTGTACTTTTACTGTCATTTATTTTTCTAGCCAATATGCAGGTTTTCTAGTGACTTAGAAAATCGCAGGTAGGCACTGAGTTCGAATCTCAGTGAAATTCAATGGGTTGTTCCTGTGAACTGATGGAACTTTTTCAATCAAAATAAACCTACCACTTGAATTTTTCGTCATATTTATTTGGGATTCAATACACTTGAGATTGAGATGTGTCCGGTGGTATTGTGGTTTAGGTTGGTTTCGTTTATGTTTTCGACTCGTATTTCAATGCGAATGTCAACAAATGAGACTTTCGGGATTCAATACACTTGAGATTGAGATGTGTCCGGTGGTATTGTGGTTTAGGTTGGTTTCGTTTATGTTTTCGACTCGTATTTCAATGGGAATGTCAACAAATGAGACTTCGATTTTATTTATCAAACGTTGATTATTATTAGTTAGAGTATTATGTACATAATTGTTTTTCTCTCTTTTGGAAGTTTTCCTAATCTTTTGATGAAGTGGATTATAGTTTGATGAGTTTTGATCTCAATTGCTCGGGGACTAGTATTGACTTAACTTTTGTCAAGTTTCAGTACCTATCTTTTGTTGCTCATTTTCTTTGTTTTCCTTAAATGGATCAAAATCAGAAGTAAATTAAAATAATTTAACTTAAAGATCTTACAATCGGTTTTCTTTTTTGTTCAAATGAATTTTTGTTATTGTCTCAAACATTTTTCTCTCAACTCCTCCTCCTCTCTCTGCTTTTACACGTTTTATCATTTCTTTGAGTTTTTTTGTGTTTTCTTTTTTATTTTTCGT
Organism: Diaphorina citri; assembly: GCF_000475195.1. Classification (NCBI taxonomy): domain Eukaryota; kingdom Metazoa; phylum Arthropoda; class Insecta; order Hemiptera; family Psyllidae; genus Diaphorina; species Diaphorina citri. Next base: position 195,207 of record NW_007377537.1, on the reverse strand, counting down.
AGGCGCATGTTTCCCGCATACAAAGTAAGGGTAATGGGTCTAGACAAAAAGGCTAAATATATTCTCCTAATGGACATAGTCGCCGCTGATGACTGTCGATACAAATTCCACAACAGGTTAGAAACATCTCCCACAATATCTTTCAATTTAATGTTAAACTGATGTGGCAAGAAGACTTGTAAAATAGTGATACTGCTGATGAATCCTCTTTTGAATTTTTCTGAGAACGATTTCCTTTTTAGTTGCATGAATTTTGATTTGCAAAGAAGTAAGTATTGATGAAAGTATCAATTATACAGAGTGTAAAAGCCAGGTTTCTCTGCATGATGTTCATTTATTTGTACAAATTTTAGGCGTCTAATAATCTCTTCGGGAAAGAACATCCAATTTTATCTAGAAGTTATACTTTGTCGAAACCAAATACAAAATAACAAAAACATCCCATTGTCAATAATAATTCTAATGAACATTGTAGGTAAATATTTCTTAATCTCATTTGACATGGAAAGCAAATGGGTGGTTTTACAAATTAAATAAAAGCAATTGTAACTTTTGACATTAAGAAATGTCTAGTCAATGCTTCAATGGAATATAATTTACATCCAAGTCAACGATAGAAGAGTATTTGTGTATTTCAACACTGTAGGTTGTTGAAACCATTTCTTTAACACCAAACCTATAATTATTTCCATGATAGCTAACCAACTCCTACTTCTCGATAGAAACAACTTAATCATCAATGTAAAAAAATACAATAAACCAAGTTATGATCTAGGTATCAGTTAAAGATATTTGTTTTATAGGTATCTAGAACGATAAAGTGAACACTTCTATTTGTTCATGATAGTTCGTTACATTTTTAACAAAACAATAAAGGATTCTACACTCTGTATAATAATTTGAATCTTACATGAAAAGTAATGTCGAAAATATTCACCTAAAGATATTTGTTTTATAGGTATCTAGAACGATAAAGTGAACACTTCTATTTGTTCATGATAGTTCGTTACATTTTTAACAAAACAATGAAGGATTCTACACTCTGTATAATAATTTGGATCTTAGTTGAAAAGTAATGTCGAAAATATTCACCAACACTCAATGGAAATCATATCAAAATCAATTTTCTTCTCTTGAATGATTGAAATTCAGAATCAAATATATTTGGTCTTTTTGTTCATCATTTGGAGAACATGATTAATAGCATTGCCTTTGAATTTTTTCAACTTTTATTTCAACAGTTATATTTTGCTTCATTTATGATGCTTTCATTTTGTATGGCATTTTAGCTTTTCAATGCTTTCCCCAAATTGTTTCACACCTTATTTGGATTGTTTTACCTATTGATAAAATTAATATTTTCAAGGAATTCGGAACCAAAAACAATTTCAATTACGCTCAAAATTTAGATGATTGGAAAATCATGTTCTCAGTATCATTTTTTTCAAAGCTTTTGCATGCCTTGTCATTTTTCTTTTAAAATATTTTTTAATTAAAAAAATAATTAGTTAAGTACCACTTTTATTTGAGTGGGTATTTTTATTTTGCACCTTACTAACATACAAATTTTGACATTTATTATGTAAGTATTGTAAAAATGTCAAAAAAGTCACCCTGATTTAATTTTCCTTCAGAAATCATGTGTGTGGTTGCAAATTAATGGGTTTGTTTACCTGGCTTCTAAGTAGGACCTCGTGAGGACTTACCCCCGTGCTTATGAACAAAAATTCTCGCTTTCAAGTAAACTGAAGTCAATTTGGGCTTTTTGGCCAATCAAGTGTTTGTAGTTTAGAAATTTTGGAATGGATACTTCAGTTCTACTTGAGAGCCAATATTTTGTTCTGTTTACAAATATGGGTTTAAGCAAGCAATGGTGGACGTGGTGCAATGATGGATTCAAGTATTTCAAGTTCCTTCTATGTATTTTACATACAGTGCATTCATAAAGTCCCCCCCCACCCTTATTTTTGAACCGATGAATTTAGAATCCTGAAATTTTGTATTCAAGCCTATATTTACCTCTAGTTTCTTATAGGCTATGTAAAAATTCAGGGACTTTTTCAGGGTGGGCATCTGTTCTAGGACCTCTGATTTCTAACTTACGCGAACTCAAAATGCTTATGAAAATCTGCAGACGAGGAAATCTGCAAACTCAAGAAAGGATTACCGTTGTGTTATTTCTCCATTTTCTATGGGTGTGTCCACTGTATGTGATTTGACTAATGATTCAGCAATATAAATTGAACAATACTGATTGTGCTCAACAATTTGATATTCAGAAAATACTGCTTTATTGACACCAATATAAATTGAACAATACTGACTGTGCTCAACAATTTGATGTTCAGAAAATACTGTTTTATTGGCAGTAATTATTTTATTGTGAACCACTTGTCTTGAGGCCTTTTCTAAAGTATTAAGTGCATTAAGCCACAAAAAACTGTCAGTTTTACCTATATTTGGTACATTATAATATATTATGTAAAGAAATAATTTGTTTCTCAATGAAACCCTGTATGCAGATCGCACAAAACCTTCTAACAAGATTCACATCCTCCCCAGTAGATCCTCGAGAGAAAATAATCTTCCTGGCGACACCCGACAACTCATGCAAAAGATTATTCCAACATAGAGATAGATAGACGATCCTTTTGATAGACTCCGACGTTTTTCATGGGATCTTCACAGAAAAAGCGCGCGTATTTGAATTGCTGGAATCAGTTAAAATCGCATTTTTCGAAAATTTTGAGTTACTCACATTTTGTTCTAGGTGTGCGAACATAGAGATAGATAGACGATCCTTTTGATAGACTCCGACAAACAGGAGGGTATCTAGGCCCTTCTGTTTATACCTTGTGAACATATACCCACCTTTCTTGTTAATAAACAAAGGGAAGATGATAAACGCCGCTAAATGGGTAGCAAACAACACTTTCGGGATATTTACCGAAGACTTTATCAATGTGTGTGACAACTGAGCTGGAAGTGTCGCCCGGGATTCAATACACTTGAGATTGAGATGTGTCCGGTGGTATTGTGGTTTAGGTTGGTTTCGTTTATGTTTTCGACTCGTATTTCAATGTGCGAATGTCAACAAATGAGACTTCGATTTTATTTATCAAACGTTGATTATTATTAGTTAGAGTATTATGTACATAATAAAATTGTTTTTCTCTCTTTTGGAAGTTTTCCTAATCTTTTGATGAAGTGGAATATAGTTTGATGAGTTTTGATCTCAATTGCTCGGGGACTAGTATTGACTTAACTTTTGCCAAGTTTCAGTACCTACGGCAATCAAGTGAATTTTGCAGCTTTTACAACAAAGTGCGTCTGATGAAATAGGCAATACGCAATAGTAATTAATAGCTAGAAAAAGTAATAGCCGATATAATTAATGGCCAAATCATAACCAAAGTAAAAGGACGTCAATAAAACACCATTTCATCAACAGTTCTGAGTGATATTTCATGTGAATTTTTGACAACATTGCGATCAGGTTTTTCTTCAATTTCATGAATTCTATGGGCATTGTCCTCGCCATTTTGATGAGAAAATCACCTTCCGTGTTAAACGCTACACCTTAAAGTTCCCATCAGAGGATGGCACACACAATAGATCAAATCCTCTGCTAAAGAGGCCTCATTAAGTCGGGTGTTACCAAAGGTGGTGGCTGTCGGGTTAGATAAACATGATCCGGAATATACGCTTGCCACCAAAGTAACCCGAAACAGCGGGACATCTGCGAAACTTTTTGAACGGAGTATTGAAGAATATTGAACCATTGTCGAAAGTTATCAGAGCATTCGATAATTGAAGAGCCAGACAAAAACGGTGCCGAAAAATGAAGTAGGCTCGAAGAAAAGGTTGAAAAATAGATAAAAGATTTTAATCTGATAGTGTTAACCTAGTGTCTGGAGAGATACAGAGAGGGCATCTTACTTTTGAATTCGGTGCGGGTGTACTACAGGGATCTGTTCTAGGACCTCTAATTTCTAACTTACGCCAACTCAAAATGCTTATGAAAATCTGCAGACGAGGAAATCTGCAAACTCAAGAAAGGATTACCGTTGTGTTATTTCTCAATTTTCTATGGGTGTGTCCACTGTATGTGATTTGACCAATGATTCAGCAATATAAATTGAACAATACTGACTGTGCTCAACAATTTGATGTTCAGAAAATACTGTTTTATTGACAGTAATTATTTTATTGTGAACCACTTGTCTTAAGGCTTTTTCTAAAGTATTAAGTGCATTAAGCCACAAAAAGCTGTGATGTGATTTGACCAATGATTCAGCAATATAAATTGAACAATACTGACTGTGCTCAACAATTTGATGTTCAGAAAATACTGTTTTATTGGCAGTAATTATTTTATTGTGAACCACTTGTCTTGAGGCCTTTTCTAAAGTATTAAGTGCATTAAGCCACAAAAAACTGTCATTTCATCAACAGTTCTGAGTGATATTTCATGTGAATTTTTGACAACATTGCGATCAGGTTTTTCTTCAATTTCATGAATTCTATGGGTATTGTCCTCGCCATTTTGATGAGAAAATTACCGTCCGTGTTAAACGCTACACCTTAAAGTTCCCATCAGAGGATGGCACACACAATAGATCAAATCCTCTGCTAAAGAGGCCTCATTATGTCGGGTGTTAGTAAAGGTAGTACACTGTGTTTCCGTCTAAAGCCCAACGCTGCCCTACAGTTTCAAAACCAATTTTTGCGAGACAAATATGCAATCTCTCTGAGGTTCTTGAAAAAGTCCATGATGATTGAAGATAATTTAAAATCCCAAAAGCTCTAAATAGTATAAACAATCCCAATAACCAAGTACCTATACCTAAAGTCCCGAAAACTGTAAACAGATAACTAAAAACCTAACACATTGTTACCTGGCTAACCGGATGTGATAATAAGGTGCTGATTAGTAATTAAAAATCTAACCTAAATCCCTCCCATGTTAATGAATTTAGGAAACTAATTAATTACGTCAAGGTTAAACGATAAGAACTTTCGGATGATTAATTCGATAATAATTTGATATTTTATCCAGTGGGGTCCGGATTAACCTCTAGTCATATAATTCTAACTGGGGTATATGGGACCTATGAAACAGTCCGGGCAGAATTTTTTGGAGCGTCATACCTAGATGTTTTTAATTTGTTTATTCCAGAATTCATTATTTAACCAATAATATCACTGGAATACACCGGTATTCCTCTAGTTAGTCCATTCTTATGAAATTCATCCCGAGGCATGGCCAAACTTGTGGAAAAGGCATGGCCGAACTTGTAGTTAACACCAAAGACCATTTTGACATTCACGAAAGGGATTTTGGTCAACGTAGATCAAGAAAGTCACCCTGTCACCACAGATTACCGCTTCCGTGGTGTGCACGGACAGAACCTTCCATTGTTTTCAATCTCACCCCTTGGTGCCTGGTTCGCTCAAAACTTTTACAATGAGATCTACTCGTCCCAAATGGACAGTCCAAAGTACTACAACGCCAAAAATACCCTTCAGCGTGGTCGAACCACCTTCGGGCAGTTACTTCTTCGTCCAAAAAGAAGCACGGTACGCATTTCTCCCTCAAAAACAAAGTAGCATTAACCTCATCTTCTCACTCCAGGAGGGTAGATTGTAGATTCCTATCAGCGAGATAAAATAAATCGCGGACAAATTCTCAAAAATTAGTGGACAAGCAGCAAAAACCGGCAGGGGTTGATCTTCACATCACAATCCACGAAAGCGATTTTGGCCAACGTAGATCAAAAAGTTTACCCCATCACCAAAGGTTAGGAGAGTTCCGCTTCCGTAGGGCGCGCGGACAGAACCTTCCATAGTTTTCAATCTCCCCCCTTGGTGTCTGGTTCGCTCAAAACTTTTACAATGAGATCTACTCGTCCCAATTTGACAGTCCAAAGTACTACAACGCCAAAATTACCTTTCAGCGTGGTCGAACCACCTTCGGGCAGTTACTTCTTCGTCCAAAAAGAAGCGCGGTACTCATTTCTCCCTTAAAAGCAAAGTAGCATTAACCTCATCTTCTCACTCCAGGAGGGTAGATTCCTATCGGCGAGATAAAATCGCGGAGTCTATTACACTAGGGAGAGCAGGGGGAGCACTTAAAAAACAGGGAAGATTCACTATGGGATTATTGAACGAAAAAAAGAGAAGAAGAAAAAATGGATAGGTAGATATTAAAAAAGCGTTCGACTCGTTGGAGGGATATTTCGTTGAAATGGAGATATCTCATTTTAATAGAGCCGTCAGTATTTAACACTGTGTTTAAAAAGAGATTAATGAGGTGGCAGAGGGTTGCGTTCGATAGGAGATTATTCGTTAGAGAGATGAGCTCTAACATAGCGTTCTGCAGGGTAGTGGCCTTCTGCCCATTTTGTTGAGGCTTTTTTTTCGAAACATGCAATCCCCACGAACCCTAACTACCTTTTATTTTCTGAATTATGAGCTCTTACAGGGTGTAATTATTGAGTTTTGTGAGTTGATATAGTTTTTATTGTTCAGGGTGGATTGTTGCATCGCTCCTACATTTACACTGTAATCGGTCGACATCGTTTGAAAGTTTATCATATTGTAAGCTTTTTTGTCCACCAAAATTCTTTAATCTTACCTACTATATTATGGGCTCCATCTAATGTCAATCAACGAAGATATACTTCGTTTGACTTGGAACTTAACTTTGTTCAACCAGACAGGTGTCCGAAATTTCTAGAGCTCTTTAGAGTTCTAGGTATTTCCAAACACGAGCTTTCGTTACAGCCTTTTTTCCAAGTGGCAGGTTTTTCCTGAAACTCTTCCTTTCTGAAGGAGCTCTTCCAACACAAAATTACATTACTTTTTCGTATAGAATAGCATCATATTAGAATGCATCCTATTCTACCAGCTCTCACAACTTTACTGTAGGAACAGAGGAAAAACTCACACAAGGGGTCAACGCATCATTTGCAGGGGGATGAATTGTTGTGAAGCTCGCACATCACGGATTTTACCTCACAATACTCTTCACATATCCTACCTTATACCTCTCACATCCTACCTCATAATACCTTTCACATGTTGTACCTAATACTCCTCATATGTTGTACCTCATAACGCAGGGCGAAGAATCATGGCCGCCTGCAGCCCGCGTCAGCTGAATAGCAAAGAGAAAAAAAACTTCGATATAATGAAAACATAGAGGTAGGAGATTTTGTAAGACCTGAAAATAAAACTATAGCATATATTTTGTTCAGAGCTCACCGCCCCATAGTACTTCCTGTTTGTGAATACGATGGTTGCATATGGAGAAAAATCCATCACCATGATGATGATGATGATAATGATAGATCCAAATCTATGCGAACAATAATCGCAATGAAAAGGCAGACTGTTGGTGATACATAATTGTATCACTATTTTCCGTTTTCATTTCGTAGCAATGATTAGACTCGTGTGGTCTGTGTCGTAGCATCCCCACTATATCCCGTAAGATGTTTTTCATGGAATGGGCAAGCCTATATAATCCTCTAGTTTCTTATAGGCTATGTGAAAATTCAGGGACTTCTTCAGGGTGGGCCACAGGGGGGCCAACTTTAAAATCTTAAATAAGAACCCCCTACTTTTGATGCTTCATATTAAAGGTCAAAAGTAGAGGGTTCTCATTTAAGATTTTAAAGTTGGCCCCCCTGGGGCCCACCCTGAAAAAGTCCCTGAATTTTCACATAGCCTATAAGAAACTAGAGGTAAATATAGGCTTGTATACAAAATTTCAGGATTCTAAATTCATCGGTTCAAAAATTAAGGTGGGGGGGGGACTTTATGAATGCTCTGTATGTATGTACAGTATAGGTTTCGAGTAACTATCTTACAATGTCCACATGTTTGGATGGATCTTCAAAAACAAAAATCAGGTTAAGTTAAAGACTAAGTAGTTTTTTCCAAATTTTGAAAAAAAAAAAAAAAAAAAAAAAAAAAAAAAAAAAAAAAAAAAAAAAAAAAAAAAGAGAGAGAAGTAGTTTTTTCCAAATTAAAAAAAAAAAAAACTTCAACAAATTTTTGATTGTGTCCCTTTCAGCCGATGGATGGTAGCGGGCAAGGCCGACCCGGAAATGCCCAAACGAATGTATATTCACCCCGATAGTCCTTCCACTGGAGACCAATGGATGCAGAAAGTGGTCTCCTTCCATAAACTGAAGTTAACCAATAACATCTCCGACAAGCATGGCTTCGTAAGTGTCTTTCAAATTACTTTTCTCTTTATTAGATTCAAATTGATTTCCACCCTTAACTTTTTTTCTCTTAGGTAGGTAATTTTATTTTTCCCTTTCGTTCTTTTATTTTTAGGTTATGAGTGCTAGTGTTGATAGAATTGCTGGATCAAATGACTTACTGCTAGATAAAACCTCCACTCAAAATCTAAATTAGTTAAAGTAAACCTGAATAAATTAGTTCATCATTTCATCAAATCGGAAACATATTAGGAGCTCCTGACAACTTGATTACAACCCGGGGGACCTTTAGCTCCAAGCGGTTCTAGCACTATAAGGATCTTTCTTTATGAACGAAATACTGGCTCTTATAACTAAATCAATCAGAACCATCTGATTGGTCTAAAAGTAAACCCTTTACAGCATATCAAGCAATATACTAAGGCAGAATTACCTACCTATTACAAAAATCTGATTGACTAAAATTGAACCTTAAACAGCAAATTGAAATCTTGAAAAACTTTAATATAGTTGAGCGGCCGTTGATCGATGAGGTGAATCTATCCTTTTTTTTTAAGAGGTTTGACAGAGGGTGTTTTTTTTTTTTTTTTTTTTTTTTTTTTTTTTTTTTTTTTTTTTTAAGAGGTTTGACAGAGGGAACTTTAACTGCTATGGTCTTATCGTCCCGAAATCGAGGAGAGAAGGAAGACAGGATAGGAGAAAGCCAGCCGTTCCGAGAACGAACATTATCCCATCAGGATAAAATCCGCCCCGGGCGGGAATCGAACCCGCGGCCTAGCGCTTACAAGGCAGACGCACTACCAACTAAGCTAAGTAGGCTGGCGCTTGAGAGCTAGAATATTGTCCACAAATTAATTAATTTATTAACGAGAGTTTTACTCGTTCTCAAGCTACAACTGAAGCACCAATTCCAAACATATGATTGGCCAAAATTGACCCAAGTTTGACTTGAAAGTTGAGAGCGAAAATTTCCATATATATCGAAGCCAGTATTTTCTTCTAATGATAAAAGGGCGAAAGCATTGCCAGACTTTCACACAACTCGCCTGTTGGCTGACAATGGTTAGAAAAATATTTCGCCTTAAATTCGGAACAGGATATGCAATATGTTGTACAGGGCAATTTGCTCGAAGTATGTACGTACAGCTGCAGCTGAAAAGTTTGTTCATTTGTTGGCAATATTGTACCTAGGTATTGTTGTTACAAATAAAATAAAAATATTCTTCTTATAGCATAACTATTAGAAAAGCCTAGCTAGCTCCCTATATGGTTGTCTGAACGAAAAAAAGGCAAAACAGGCCAACTCTAAACACATGGAAAGCATAGAGAGAGGAGGGTTCAGTTAAATCTTTTCTAACATTTGTATCCCTGGTCTAAAGAATCCAAGGGACAGTTTTTATATTAGTTTCCTTCTGGCCTCAGCAAAACTCCTCTCCCTCTTCCTCTTTCTTCTTCTTCTCCTCCTCCTTCCTTTCCTCCTTCTTTGCAAGATTTCAAAATTTGTGGCTTAATAACTTACACCCATATGAATGAAAATTCTCGCTGTCAAGTCAGACTGAAACAAATTTTGGCTAATCAGATGTTGTGAATGTATGCTTCAGTACAGCTTGAGAGCTAGAATATTGTCCACAAATATGCCCCTATTAATTTATTAACGAGAGTTTTACTCCTTCTCAAGCTACAACTGAAGCACCAATTCCAAACATCTGATTGGCCAAAATTGACCCAAGTTTGACTTGAGAGCGAAAATTTCCATAAATATCGAAGCCAGTATTTTCTTCTAATGATAAAAGGGCGAAAGCATTGCCAGACTACCACACAACTCGCCTGTTGGCTGACAATGGTTAGAAAAATATTTCGCCTTAAATTCGGAACAGGATATGCAATATGTTGTACAAGGCAATTTGCTCGAAGTATGTACCTACAGCTGCAGCTGAAAAGTTTGTTCATTTGTTGGCAATATTGTAGGTATTGTTGTTACAAATAAAATAAAAATATTCTTCTTACAGCATAACTATTAGAAAAGCCTAGCTAGCTCCCTATATGGTTGTTGAACGCCACAACTCGCCTGTTGGCTGACAATGGTTAGAAAAATATTTCGCCTTAAATTCGGAACAGGATATGCAATATGTTGTACAAGGCAATTGGCTCGAAGTATGTACCTACAGCTGCAGCTGAAAAATTTGTTCATTTGTTGGCAATATTGTAGGTATTGTTGTTACAAATAAAATAAAAATATTCTTCTTATAGCAGAACTATTAGAAAAGCCTCCCTATATGGTTGTCTGAACGCAAAAAAGGCAAAACAGGCCAACTCTAAACACATGGAAAGCACAGAGAGAGGAGAGTTCAGTTAAATCTTTTCTAACATTTGTATCCCTCGTCTAAAGAATCCAAGGGACAGTTTTTATATTAGTTTCCTTCTGGCCTCAGCAAAACTCCTTTCCCTCTTCCTCTTTCTTAAAAAAGGCAAAACAGGCCAACTCTAAACACATGGAAAGCATAGAGAGAGGAGGGTTCAGTTAAATCTTTTCTAACATTTGTATCCCTCGTCTAAAGAATCCAAGGGACAGTTTTTATATTAGTTTCCCTCTGGCCTCAGCAAAACTCCTTTCCCTCTTCCTCTTTCTTCTTCTTCTCCTCCTTCCTTTCCTCCTTCTTCTCCTCCTCCTTCTCCTCTTCCTCCTGTTTAATATTTCATAAATGATAACGACTTACGAGAGCAAAGTGTTATGGCGTCCAAGATATTTGTCTTGTAGAAAGAATTTGACGAGGAGAAGAAGAGGAGAAAGAAAAGGGAAGGATTTCTTTTCTTTGCGAACCCGTAATAAATTACAAAGAAAACGAGAGGGGGAAATAGGAAGACACTTTGCAAAGAAAAGAAACATATGAGATAGATGTGTACGACATGGAACCTCTACGATGTAAGAAAAAAAAAAAGGGTAGAAGAAGACAAGGGAAAGGCGAAGAAGAAATAGCAGATGATGAAGAAGGAGAAGAAAAAGAAGAAGAAGAAGAAGAAGAAGAAGAAGAAGAAGAAGAAGAAGAAGAAGAAGAAATAATACAAGATGTTGGGAGTCTAAAAAGAAGAAACACTGTTGTAAATGCGTGTATGTTTTTTCAGTCAGGACAACATAATACCGAGAGACAAACATAAAGAAAATGTAAAGGGGGAGATGGAAGAAAAGAAGGGAACCAAGGAAAGAGTTGGAAAAACAACCATAGATGAAGAAACCAACCATAGTAGAAGACATGGATTACAAAAGAATACGAGAAACATGAATGTCTTACAAGGTGTATGTCTCATGAATCTCATGATACGCACATATTAGAAAAATAGAAACCATCTTGCCCTAGATTTGAATTTTCTCAATAGATTATTGAATATGATATTTGATATTATGATACATTGGATAATCACGATCAAGAAAGAAGTCAATCTTAAAATTAAATAGGTACAAGTATTGTAGGAAAGAAGGAAAGAAATATTAGACCATAAAGAGAGTAAAGTAAGAAATACATAATTTTTGTCAGAACATTAAAGGACATTTTGTATCTATTTACCTGATAGTAAAAATCTAGGTACAAGATTTATTTCTGTTGGATATCTGTTGATTCCAGCATTCTATAAATCATTTTGAGGAATGTTGGTACAACTTTGCTACTTGTGTTGTTAGACATTTCAAGAACATACTCACCAATGTATTTATATTTAACCATTCAAGTATTTACCTAATCTTGTCGGTAGCAACACAGGTATTTCTCCAATTTCATGTTTCTTTTACGACAAAGTGCGTCTGATGAAATAGGCAATACGCAATAGTAATTAATAGCTAGAAAAAGTAATAGCCGATATAATTAATGGCATCATAACCAAAGTAAAAGGACGTCAATAAAACACGGTTTTACAACAAAATGCTCAAAGGCCGATTCGTTTATTTAAATACCCTTGAGTACAATATCAACGAATGTTGTGGTTGTGGTCGAAACACAATGGTTACAAAGGAGTCCCAATTATTTTGTTGTGGACACAAGGACTCCAAATGTGCCTTTGTTTCTTTTGTGTCAAACAGGAGGGCTCTAATGTTTATTATAATACAATTATGGGACCGGAACAAATATAAACTTTTTTGTTGTCTTCTTCTTTTCCTTTAAGTGGTCTTATTTTTATGTCAAAAAGGTACCTTTTTATATTTTTTGTCATCAAAAGAAAGTCTCCGAGAGGGTTTTGTGACTCCTTTTTTCTCTCTTCTATTTTTATTGCGACCACTTTGACTTCTGTTTTTATTTTTTTTATGATGCTCTTTTGTTTTCAAACTTTTTTTCGTGTTTTGTTGTGTTTTCCCGGTGAAAGTTGTATTTTCAAAATGCTCTGGTTTGTTCTGGAATGTGAAGAAAAAAAAAAGATGATGAATTTATTTCATTTTTTAGAGTCTTTGTGTGCTAATTAATAGGAATTAACTTTTTGTTGCTCTTTTTGTGGAAAATGTGTTTAAATGTTTTTATATAGGCATTTTATACTGCGTTGGGAAGTGTTCCGTTTTATATTCTTGTATCTCTCATTTTTTAGAGTCTTTGTGTGCTAATTAATAGGAATTAACTTTTTGTTGCTCTTTTTGTGGAAAATGTGTTTAAATGTTTTTATATTGGCATTTTATACTGCGTTGGGAAGTGTTCCGTTTTAAATTCTTGTATCTCCATTTACTGCCCTCTTTGGCGAAAATTGGACCTTTTTGTGGTTTCATTTACCTTGAATTAAGTTTTAAATGGTGCTTTGGTAGAATTTCACGATTGACGCATATTTATTATTTCCAACCATCTCTTAATTCTCCTTCTGTATTGGACACCAAGATGTACTTGTATCTCCATTTACTGCCCTCTTTGGCGAAAATTGGACCTTTTTGTGGTTTCATTTACCTTTAATTTAGTTTTAAATGGTGCTTTGGTAGAATTTCACGATTGACGCATATTCATTATTTCCAACCATCTCTTAATTCTCTTTCTGTATTGGACACCAAGATGTGTCTCATAATATCTGCATTAACATCGGGCACCAGTTCGCTTTTCGTCGACAGAGGATTTATTCCGAGTCTGGTTTCAGCGCTATAAAGTACAAACATTTCAGCACATTTAATACGTCTTTGAATTGATGCCATTTTCTTTATCACTTTGAAAATTATTTTTCCTCCTCTCTCATACATTTCCCATTTAATACGTCTTTGAATTGATGCCATTTTCTTTATCACTTTGAAAATTATTTTTCCTCCTCTCTCATACATTTCCTTTTTTTTTTTTCATCGCAATTTTTCATCGTTCCCCTACTCCATTTTTATTCTTAAAACAACATTTCCTTTGCAGACAGCTCGCTTGTCCCGCTCTCCTCCGCCTTGTCTTGTCTCTACACACACCAGAATAGTTTATGTTCGCCCAGGCGTCTTTGTAGGAGCTCGGATAAGCGACGCTATTTTCTGACACTAAATCTAACACCGAGGTTCCGAGACTTGCCTGGCGTCAATAGGGGGAGGAAATGAAACAACGGCGCTGGAGGGGAGAAAAAGTGGATAGGGAGGGAAGGAAACACGCGGGAGGTAAGAAATAGAGGGAGAGAATACTGACGGAATACAGGGGGACAGGAGGTAAATCCAGCGTGAAGGAGGGGGGAAGTACAGGGAGGTAAGAAATGGAGGAAACAAGGAGGAGGAGAATACGAGGGACGGAATACAGGGGGACGAGGGAAATTTAGAGGGAAATCCGACGTCAATAGGGGGAGGAAATGAAACAACGGCGCTGGAGGGGAGAAAAAGTGGATAGGGAGGGAAGGAAACACGCGGGAGGTAAGAAATGGAGGGGGAGAATACTGACGGAATACAGGGGGACGGGAGGGAAATCCAGCGTGAAGGAGGGGGAAGTACAGGGAGGTAAGAAATGGAGGAAACAAGGAGGAGGAGAATACGAGAGACGGAATACAGGGGGACGAGGGAGATTTAGAGGGAAATCCGAGGGGGGAAGTACAGCGAAAAAAGGAAATAGAGGGAAATTTTTCTTTTTCTCCTCAGCACAGAACACATCACGGAGTGTTTGGAAAAGTAACGCCCTAGTTTTTCGGTCAAGAAAGGTGGGGCCATTCTTTTCTCCTTCTCTCTCCCTCAGCTTCTCTTTCTCTCTCTCTTCTTTTAATGCCGTAATATAAAGTTGGATATTGACTTTTTGGATTCGGGGGAAAAGTTTTCTTCTTTAACTTTATGCTACTGGTCAACGTATTTTCTTTGTTTTTCTTCCTCTTGTTTGACTTCAGAAGTGGAAATTGCGGGGAACTCGGGTTTTACCTTTTTCTTTATTTGATAGCTTCAGCTTGAGGTTTCTTGCTAGTATTTTATCTTACAAGACGTCCAGCTTGCTATGACAGACTCCAAAGAGCTGGTAGTTTACCAACTCCAATTTATTGCTTCTGTACAATATCCGTCTCTCTCTCTCTCTCTTCTTTTAATGCCGTAATATAAAGTTGGATATTGACTTTTTGGATTCGGGGGAAAAGTTTTCTTCTCTAACTTTATGCTACTGGTCAACGGATTTTCTTTGTTTTTCTTCCTCTTGTTTGACTTCAGAAGTGGAAATTGCGGGGAACTCGGGTTTTAACTTTTTCTGTATTTGATAGCTTCAGCTTGAGGTTTCTTGCTAGTATTTTATCTTACAAGACGTCCAGCTTGATATGACAGACTCCACAGAGCTGGTAGTTTACCAACTCCAATTTATTGCTTCTGTACAATGTCCGTTTTTTTCAATTTTGAAATTGTTCGGACGGAATTTTCAGAGTGAAAACTGTGATTATTCAAAATTGAGAACCTCGATTCGAAATTCAGAACAGAAGTGGTTGGGTTGAAGAGCTCCTTTAGGAGAGTCAATGCCACTTTAAATAAAGCGGAAAAAACTCCTTCAGAACTTCGGAGATAACCAGCGACTTTTTACAAAATTTTCTGCTAATATCTTCAATTGTTCATGTGGGCCACAGTGAGTACCTTGATAGAACCCCTGGCACTATGTGTGACTCTGAGATGTTATTGTTCAAAAGATTTATTTGAGTGGGCATTTTTATTTTGCACCTTACTAACATACAAATTTTGACATTTATTATGTAAGTATTGTAAAAATGTCAAAAAAAAGTCACCCTGATTGAATTTTCCTTCAGAAATTATGTGTGTGGTTGCAAATTAATGGGTTTGTTTACCTGATGGCTTCTAAGTAGGACCTCGTGAGGACTTACCCCTGTGCTTATCAACAGAAATTCTCGCTTTCAAGTAAACTGAAGTCAATTTGGGCTTTTTGGCCAATCAAGTGTTTGTAGTTTAGAAATTTTGGAATTGATACTTCAGTTCTACTTGAGAGCCAATATTTTGTTCTGTTTTGGTAAGAAATGGAGGAAACAAGGAGGAGGAGAATACGAGGGACGGAATACAGGGGGACGAGGGAAATTTAGAGGGAAATCCGAGGGGGGAAGTACAGCGAAAAAAGGAAATAGAGGGAAATTTTTCTTTTTCTCCTCAGCATAGAACACATCACGGAGTGTTTGGAAGGAAAAGTAACGCCCTAGTTTTTCGGTCAAGAAAGGTGGGGCCATTCTTTTCTCCTTCTCTCTCCCTCAGCTTCTCTTTCTCTCTCTCTCTCTCTCTCTCTTCTTTTAATGCCGTAATATAAAGTTGGATATTGCTCTCCCTCTCTCTCTCTCTCTCTCTCTCTCTCTCTCTCTCTCTCTCTCTCTCTCTCTCTCTCTCTCTCTTCTTTTAATGCCGTAATATAAAGTTGGATATTGACTTTTTGGATTCGGGGAAAAAGTTTTCTTCTCTAACTTTATGCTACTGGTCAACGGATTTTCTTTGTTTTTCTTGCTCTTGTTTGACTTCAGAAGTGGAAATTGCGGGGAACTTTTTCTTTATTTGATAGCTTCAGCTTGAGGTTTCTTGCTAGTATTTTATCTTACAAGACGTCCAGCTTGATATGACAGACTCTAAAGAGCTGGTAGTTTACCAACTCCAATTTATTGCTTCTGTACAATGTCCGCTTTTTTTTTCAATTTTGAAATTGTTCAGACGGAATTTTCAGAGTGGAAACTGTGATTATTCAAAATTGAGAACCTCGATTCGAAATTCAGAACAGAAGTGGTTGGGTTGAAGAGCTCCTTTAGGAGAGTCCATACCACCTTAAATAAAGCGAAAAAAACTCCTTCAGAACTTCGGAGATAACCAGCGAATTTTTACAAAATTTTCTGCTAATATCTTCAATTGTTCATGTGGGCCGCAGTGAGTACCTTGATAGAACCCCTGGCACTATATGTGACTCTGAGATGTTATTGTTCAAAAGGACAATTTGAACGCCCCACGCAAAGTTTTTAGCAAATACAATAGGAATATTCCATATTTCGTCGTGAAACTTTACTTGGGCCGCACGGGGCTTCAAAACAGACAACAGTTCAAAAGGACAATTTGAACGCCCCACGCAAAGTTTTTAGCAAATACAATAGAAATATTCCATATTTCGTCGTGAAACTTTACTTGGGCCGAACAGGGCTTCAAAACAGACAACATATTATCGAATGCTTTTGCAAAATCCATGAATCCACGCGAATGTGGACGAAATGGAAAAGCCATAAAGACCCAAGCACATTCAAGGCGCCCTCATCTAAGAACATGAAACTGGAGGGGAGGGCAATCAAAATCTATCTTCCCCTCCTGTGAATTTTTCCCTTGTCCTGACTCACAGAGATATAGAGAGCGAGGGAAAAAAAATAATATATCAGGATATATGCGCTTCCATAACCACACAGAAACATGCAACTCCCTTGAGGGTAAAATTAATCCCACCACTTTCCCCCTCCCATTTCCCCCCCGCTGCCGAGTCGGCAATATCATTTTCAGTTTCTTTTTGAAGTAGATTTTTATGTTTTCTGATGACTTTATCTTTAATCTCGTTATGGGCGAGTTTAGACGAAAATTGAGGGAGAAACCCACATTGGAGAGGGAGCGTTATCGGGGCATCAATTTCATTGATCAAATTATCGAGATGGGTTTCTATAAATTTTTCGGGAGGGGTGCCTGTAGGTCTGGTAGAGTGTCGTGCATACGTGCTGCTATCAATTTGTTCGCACGCAATGGTTCCAGGGAAATTAACTCATTAGGTGGCGAACTATGCAAGATTTCAAAATTTGTGGCTTAATAACTTACACCCATATGAATGAAAATTCTCGCTGTCAAGTCAGACTGAAACAAATTTTGGCCAATCAGATGTTGTGAATGTATGCTTCAGTACAGCTTGAGAGCTAGAATATTGTCCACAAATATGCCCCTTACAAATATACACGTCTTCGCATTGGGCATAGTCTCCTAACACACAAATTCTTACTTAATAAAGTAATGAGATTCCTTAGACAAACTACATTATTTAAATTAATTTAGGTACCCAAATTTTGCTGTATTATTAGGTCTCTTTATTGTTAAACAATTTATTGTTTTTTTTGTTTTTTTTTTTTTTTTTTTTTTTTTTTTTTTTTTTTTTTTTTTTTAAGAGGTTTGACAGAGGGAACTTTAACTGCTATGGTCTTATCGTCCCGAAATCGAGGAGAGAAGGAAGACAGGATAGGAGAAAGCCAGCCGTTCCGAGAACGAACATTATCCCATCAGGATAAAATCCGCCCCGGGCGGGAATCGAACCCGCGGCCTAGCGCTTACAAGGCAGACGCACTACCAACTAAGCTAAGTAGGCTGGCGCTTGAGAGCTAGAATATTGTCCACAAATTAATTAATTTATTAACGAGAGTTTTACTCGTTCTCAAGCTACAACTGAAGCACCAATTCCAAACATATGATTGGCCAAAATTGACCCAAGTTTGACTTGAAAGTTGAGAGCGAAAATTTCCATATATATCGAAGCCAGTATTTTCTTCTAATGATAAAAGGGCGAAAGCATTGCCAGACTTTCACACAACTCGCCTGTTGGCTGACAATGGTTAGAAAAATATTTCGCCTTAAATTCGGAACAGGATATGCAATATGTTGTACAGGGCAATTTGCTCGAAGTATGTACGTACAGCTGCAGCTGAAAAGTTTGTTCATTTGTTGGCAATATTGTACCTAGGTATTGTTGTTACAAATAAAATAAAAATATTCTTCTTATAGCAGAACTATTAGAAAAGCCTCCCTATATGGTTGTCTGAACGCAAAAAAGGCAAAACAGGCCAACTCTAAACACATGGAAAGCATAGAGAGAGGAGGGTTCAGTTAAATCTTTTCTAACATTTGTATCCCTCGTCTAAAGAATCCAAGGGACAGTTTTTATATTAGTTTCCCTCTGGCCTCAGCAAAACTCCTTTCCCTCTTCCTCTTTCTTCTTCTTCTCCTCCTTCCTTTCCTCCTTCTTCTCCTCCTCCTTCTCCTCTTCCTCCTGTTTAATATTTCATAAATGATAACGACTTACGAGAGCAAAGTGTTATGGCGTCCAAGATATTTGTCTTGGAGAAAGAATTTGACGGGGAGAAGAAGAGGAGAAAGAAAAGGGAAGGATTTCTTTTCTTTGCGAACCCGTAATAAATTACAAAGAAAACGAGAGGGGGAAATAGGAAGACACTTTGCAAAGAAAAGAAACATATGAGATAGATGTGTACGACATGGAACCTCTACGATGTAAGAAAAAAAGGGTAGAAGAAGACAAGGGAAGGGCGAAGAAGAAATAGCAGATGAAGAAGAAGAAGGAGAAGAAAAAGAAGAAGAAAAAGAAATAATACAAGATGTTGGGAGTCTAAAAAGAAGAAACACTGTTGTAAATGCGTGTATGTTTTTCAGTCAGGACAACATAATACCGAGAGACAAACATAAAGAAAATGTAAAGGGCGAGATGGAAGAAAAGAAGGGAACCAAGGAAAGAGTTGGAAAAACAACCATAGATGAAGAAACCAACCATAGTAGAAGACATGGATTACAAAAGAATACTAGAAACATGAATGTCTTACAAGGTGTATGTCTCATGAATCTCATGATACGCACATATTAGAAAGATAGAGACCATCTTGCCCTAGATTTGAATTTTCTCAATAGATTATTGAATATGATATTTGATATTATGATACATTGGATAATCACGATCAAGAAAGAAGTCAATCTTAAAATTAAATAGGTACAAGTAGTATTGTAGGAAAGAAGGAAAGAAATATTAAGCCATAAAGAGAGTAAAGTAAGAAATACATAATTTTTTGTCAGAACATTAAAGGACATTTTGTACTTATCTATTTACCTGATAATAAAAATCTAGGTACAAGATTTATTTCTGTTGGATATCTGTTGATTCCAGCATTCTATAAATCATTTTGAGGAATGTTGGTACAACTTTGCTACTTGTGTTGTTGGACATTTCAAGAACATATTCACCTACTGTATTTATATTTAACCATTCAAGTATTTACCTAATCTTGTCGGTAGCAACAAAGGTGTTTCTTCCAATTTCATGTTTTGCGTTCAAATGATCATGGTTTATTTTATTTGTTTGTGTTCAAATTCATATTTTCATGGTATGTGCGAGTTCGCAACACTCCCTTTTGGCTTGCAAAGCGCGGCGATTCATTCAAACGCAGAGAAAACATGGTTTATCTTTTGGCACCATGCTAATCTGTCCCCCCGTCTGCGAACACATATTGCGCTAAATCAACGATTTCACAAAATGTTATACACTTGCGAACATTAAAGCGTTTGTGAAATCGTTGGGCGAATTTTACTTTCCTTGTCCTAAAATAAGGAAAGTATACCTAATAGGTACATATATTCGAAAAAAAAAAAAAAAATCGATGGTTAATTTTTTGTGCTATAGACTTTTTGAGAACTCTAGAGCCTAAATACTAAATACAAAATTGGATCAATTGGTCCGTGTGGACCGTGTGTGTCTGGAAACAAAATATCTCGAGAACGGTAAGAGCTAGAGACTTGAAATTTGGTATGTAACGTGAAAGTAGTGTGTTTCTACCTTTACAGTTCCCTCTACCAAGTCCCTTACCTCAGATAGAGCTGTCAGCACAGCTTTATAGATCCACCTAGCAGTATAAATGAGGGATATTCTATTATATTCTATTTTCTTCTGGTTAACTCGTTCCAGTCCTCTTCGGGGATTTCGCACGAGGATTCACGAAGGAGAAGTACGAAGACGCACGAGTAGGTGACCAGGGCACGGGGAAGGTCTAACATGGCCCGCGGGTCGCGAAAGGGTTAAATGTACGGCGGGCTGGTAAGAGTTAGTTGATAAATTTGGTATTTTCCACTCAAAATGGGGTTGTATCAGTCAGTTAGATCGACCTGCTGTACCAGACAGAAACTTGAGGTTCAAGCTCTCAAGACAAATAGGTACTTTCCAAACGAGCTGTTGCAGCATAGCAAATTGAAAGGTACCTACCTACTGTCATAATATTTTTTGTAAAGTTTCTAGGAATTCATTGTTGGGGAAAAAGTTTTAAACTTCTCGATCTCATTTTATAGAATTACCTACTGCTCCACACTGGAAGTTGAGTGTTGACCCAACAAAACATCAAGGTTATGGGTTTTCTAAATTTAATCACGTCTTTTAACTTCTTTTTAATTTTATCACTCTGAATTTATTTCTTGAGGTAGGTTTCATCAGAATAATTTAACAAAAGATAAATTGAAAGTTTGTAATGAATAGACAATAGGACAGTTTTTCGGTATTAATTTGAAGCTATTGGACCTAGTTTAGAACAATTAAATTTTCACATGTGAATTATTTATATTTCGTCTATTACTAATGTACCACTGACTTTTGTTTTTGGTGGTGCAGTTGTTAACGCGTTGGACTTTGGATCTGGAGGTTGGTGGTTCGAGTCCGAGTCAAGTCATAAAATTTATCTAGGTGTAATAATCGGGGAAAGATATTTGTGACAAGCTTTTCAGTATGCTTAACACAATTAAAAATTCCATCCTTCCTTATTTCCTTCATAATAATGCTCATTTTGGTTCTGGTTCAGAGCAAGGAACTTAGTCAGTTGTACCTAAAACCTAATTATTTAAATGATAAAAAAAAGTAGCCTCCGTGGCCGAATGAATATCACACTAGGTTTGCACTCCGGAGGTCCCGGGTTCGATTCCCGGCGGGGTCGAAGTTTTTTTCGGTTCTATGATTGGAGTTCGGGGTTCACTCAGACTCGTGAGGACAATTGAGTAGCTACTTCAATCGAGTAGCGACCAGTGGCGACATTAGGTACCAGTATAAAATGATGACCCGAGTAAATGAGAATTATTAAATAAAGGAGGCACGTAGTCATGCTGTGATACCCACAAAAGTTGTGGAGAAGCTCTCTGCTTTACCACAAAGAATGGAACAGTTGCGCTTACTTGGGTGATGTTTCAAAGTCATAGAGCAGGAAAAATGAGGACCAACGGAATTTTTCTTTTTCTTCTACGACTTCTAGATACCGAGATAAATCGATTTAAAAAATACCGGTAAATCGTGAAGTTTGACGTCACGGCATACGCTCCCGTAGGCGATGACGTCATAATTCATGACTCCCGCTTCGTTTGTTTGTGCGCAAGCGTTTCTGCGCATTTTGACGTGAAATCCGGCGTCACAACTCTTTAAACTTTTTCATTAGAAAGGCAATTAAAAATTGAATTTTCCACCTTTTAAAGTTACTTTTTCGGGGTTTTGACCTCAGATTTGGATTTTTCACAACTTTTTACGAAAGTATCAACCTTTTTTCAAATAATATTTTCCCAATTGCATCTCCTCCATTCTCCATTGTCTTTTTATTTTTATCATACCTAGAAATATTATTTTTACAAGAACGAACGATTTTTTACAAGAAGTGGCCTTCGGGCGACAATTTATTTCTCGCCACCTAACTCTCGCTGAATCTGCGCCAGTGTCTTGCCCTTGGTCTCCGGCACCACCATGAACGTAAACACCGTGCCCACCACACAGCACACCGTGAAGATCCAAAATGTCGCTGCCGATCCGAAATGTCTCACCAGAAATCCGAAGCACAACGTCACCAAGAACGCGCCAATCCAATTCACCGCGACCGCAATCCCGGTCGCGATGCCTTTCACCTGAAATGGTATACAGTCGAACATGGATATAAGAGAATCCTGGATATAAGAGAATCCTGGATATAGGAGAATCCTGGATATAAGAGAATCCTGGATATAAGAGAAAATTTTCTGGGCCCTCCATTATTGAGCCAAAAACCTGGATAATATAAGAGCTAAATACAGGGTGCGCCAGAAAAACACTGACAACGGCTCAGGGTAGGTAGATCTCATCATTTCCAACAAGGTTCTGTGGGTCATTTTCCTAACTTGGGCTTCGTTTCCGAGAAATGTCCAAAAAACGACCTTTTCAAAAAATGCAGACCTTGTGTCAGCTTTTAGGTCATAACTTTTTCACTTTAATTGATAAACTGTTTTTGTTAAAACCACGAGCCAGAGCACAAAATTTTGATCCGAATCGACCTGATCTTCGATTTCCAAAGTTTAGGTTTTTTCAAGTTCGAAAAAGATTTACCTTGTAATGTCCGATTTTTAGGTTACAAAACAAAACAAGTTCGTTTTACAGGTAGTCAAGTGGTTATTTCTCCGGGAAGGACGTGAGTTAAAAAGGCAAATAAAGTCTCATTCTGATCCTTGAATAAAGCGCAAGTTTTCCTGAAAGATGGAGACCTGTGCTCCAAAATTTCTTCGGACAAAAACCGCGTGTTTTGTAACGTAAAAATCGGACATAACAAGGTAAATTCTCGGAAACGAAGCCAAAGTTAACTGGTTCAGTTTCCGGCCCTCAGGCTGTGTAGGGCCTTTGTCAGGGTCTCCCTCATCAGGCATGATTTTATGCCAATAGATTGGAAGTTTTGGTTAGCTTTCAATCTTTTCAACCTTACATTCTATTCCTTATGATGAGGAAATTTGAGCGTTATTTCAGAAGGTTATTGATTAAATTTGGGTCTTGTTTAGCTTTTCAATCTTTTCGATATTCCATATGATGAGGGAATTTGAGTGTTATTCCAGAAGATTGCTGATTTAATTTGGATTTTCCGAGTTGACGTGGGTAAAATTGATGTTGTTGGAGGAAGTTTTGATGTGCGTCTGGCTGAATTGGAATTTCCAGCATGGAATTTTGCTTGGTGACAGAGAATGATTTTTTGAGAGGTTTGATGGAGGGACCTGTAACTGCTTGCTAAGGTCTAATCGTCCCGAAATCGAAGGAAGACATCCAGGAGAAAGCGAGCCGTTCCGAGAACGAATATTATCCGTTCAGGATAATATTCGTTGGGAATTGAACCTACGGCCGATGATCCTAAGATAGACCTAGGTGTAGAGACACTTTGGGCTACTGCATAAGTAACATACAACATGATTTTGAAAGTATTTACCAGTGATGTACGAGGGGGGGGGGGATGCTCCAAATTCTGGCCTACAGAAAAGGACAAAAATTCTACCGTGAACTTGGAAGGAAAACTCCAAGATACCCTTTTGAGAATTGTATTAGACTTCCTCGCCTGGAATCTAAAACCAAGATTCTTACACCGAGTATCCCCTACTATATTTCCCGACGGGAAATCTAGCCCTGCTTTCGAGGTCTATTCAATGAAAGAAGGAAATAAAAACTTGTCAAAAGTATCAAATAAATAACTTAATAAATAAGGTATCGGTTGTTTTATTTGCAATTACAAACAATTTACACACAGACACTTGGATTTTATTTACAATAAATAAATAGTAAAAGATATATGTATAATAAATAAACCAACAGAAACAATGTCACTTTTCAAAGAGTATCTAGTTGGATTTTTTTGAACAAAAATTCTCAAGCAGTATGCCAACCATTGACGACAAATAAATACAGGAAAAAATACTGTCTGCTAACTATGCCAACGATGGATAAATACAGAAAAATACTGTCTACACCAGATATGTTAAAAATAGTCCAACTCGTCCAGGGACATAAAAGGGGTTAAAGTACATCCGGAAAAGGGTGGGGAGAGAGAAGCCCAAAAGTGGGACGAAAAATTTGATCGATCGGCATTTGGTAATCAAGGATTTGAGTAAAGAGCCATTTTCATTGATACACTAAACACTTTTGTCACACATATACAGGTAAAAAATCAATCTCAGGAATGAAAAACTCTCACACCCAAACATAAGAACAAAATACTGGCTCTCAAGTTGCTCAGAAACATCAATTCCAGACATCTGACTTGAGAGTGATATTTTTTGTTCCTAAATATGGTTGTGGGCCAACCATTCACTATCAGGTAGACCTTTCAGGCGCACCTGGTCAGGCGTACCTGGTAGGTCTACCTGATACTGAATGGCTGGCCCAAGATTGATCGTCTATTTTGGTCATGGTGGTGATGGCGTCAGCGGAGACAATCACATTCCTTTCCCGCAATTCCTTCCCGAAATACGTCTTTTAATTTCATCTCCCGCTTCCTTCAAATGTGTTCTTCTCGGGATTCCCCCCCCCACTCTATTTCCTCTCAGCATCCAAAAAAAAAAAAAAAAAAAAAAAAAAAAAAAAAACACCTTTTTAGAACTCAAACAATGAAATTGGATATTAATCAAGAAGAAGAAAAAGAAGGAAAAAAAGAGAGAGAAATGAACAGATCATGAGATAATATAAGAAGCAAAAAATGTTCCTGAAAAATTCAGATATGCACTTATAATAGGAACATACAGATCTTTTGTAGAAATTGAATAAAACCTTATTATTACTAAGACTCAGTACCCTAGGATACCCAGGAGAAGAGACCGTAATTCAATTCAATTTTATTCAATTCAATTCAATAATTCTGATTTTTTTTTTTTTTTTTTGATAGGTATAAGTTTGCTAGGTCTAGATAGGGAATTATTGTAGCATAGTTAGTAAAGGGCAAGAACCCGTTTGATGTATCACTTTCCTCCCTATAGTACAATGATTTTCAACTAGCGGTCCGCCAGACCATTTCTGTGGCCCGCGAAGCTTTGGAGTGGGCCTCATCGGGCTTTATTTTTGATCTTTTACTATGGGGTGGATGAAAATTTGGAGCATCCACCCCCCACCCCCTCAAGAAAAGCCTCCTAACCTGTGTATGTGGCCCACGAAGGCTTATTTTACATGGAAATTACATACAGAATTACAAACATAATGAATACAGAGAGCAACAACTGAAATGTGACGAGCGTAAAGGAAGAGGGGGAAGAAGAGGAAGGGGAAGAACAAGAAGGGGAAGAACAAGAAGAAGACCGTAACCATACACTGGAACGTCTCGAACCCAATCAAACCACTCCTGAGCTTCGCAAGAGGATCAGGAATCAGGAGTGTTTGAAACGGAGGAGAGCGATTAACCATGTAAAGGTAGTGCAATAATCCTAAACTAAAATGGACGCGGCACACAAGGGACCAAGAAGAGACCGCCTTAACATAATATGTAATAATATTATTAATTTATTACCCGGGTCCAACGTGCTGCCAGCGGACTTGAAGATATCGTTAGAATAGAAGATGACAGCGTTGACTCCAGAGAACTGCTGGAATACCATGAGACCCAGGGAGATGATAAGGGCGCGGAGATTGGCGCGGGATGAAACCAGATCGGAGAAGGAGGCCTTCTTGCGGGCAGCAGCGTCTATTTCACGCTGTATGGCGGCTAATTCCAATGGTACATCGTATCGGGAGCCTGGGGGAGGGGAGAGATCAAGAGATAATATGAGATAATTGTGATAATAATTGTGCAAATAATTGAGATAATTGTGCAAATTATATCCATTTTCTTCAAATGGGAACAAAAATCATTGAGGTTTCTGAGCCACAAATCCACTCCGAAGCAATTTCTACTCCTGTGTACAATTCGTCTCAAGTGGTTCAGCAAAAAAATATTTATCTTACTACGGTTATGATCAACATTATCATATATTCGCTCTATCTACATATTATCTTATTTTGTCATATTGATATTCCCATCTACATACACATTATCTCCAATTTGAATACGGCAATAATGCAACCAGCAGTGAGTGGCTAAGATAACTGCTAACGCCAATATCGACATATCTTCCGTCAATCTCTTGTCATGGCGTCACCCGACTGATTGACAGTCGGAGTGACTGTGTACTTAACACTGAGTGCTTTTCCTAGTGAGGTTCACGATAAGGCATTTTCACCAGTGCCGGCGCTTACGCTCAGAGTGTCTGACAGACCTAGGTCTGGTCTTTCAGACAGTCGAAGAATGAGTAACTGGCTAATGCCATCTGGTTCGTTTGTTTCCAGAGAGGAGGCATAGACTGCCCAGCTAGACGGTCGGTCGTTTTGATCAACCGACTACACCACGAATGTTGGTCACATTACTGAGGTTGCCTTCGTTAAATTTAAACCTATTGAAATAATAGAGATAGATAGTTTCTATCATTTTTATACCTAGGTGTGATTTTTCAGGCCACTACGCTCTATTAATGCGTGATCTTACCACAGAGAGCTTTCAGTCAATCCAGAGTTCAAGTGGATCAGGCACATCTCCATCTCTACTGATGAAGTGTTTCGCACATCGAAGCGTTTACACCTTCATGTAATAATTACAGTTAGTTGTAAAGTAACTTCCCGAGATCAAGAAAGTCAAATGGGTGACGTCAACCCTTGACATTGTGTTAACCCTCAGTGGTAAGATCGGCCATAAAAGTCGCGCGTCTACGCTTCTAATGTGTGAGGGGCCTCAAGCTTTAATTGGGTAGCTTTACTTGTTCCTGTGACAATCAATCGCAAAATTACAAGGGATTTGACGTTCCATGTCTCTAGTAGAGCTTTCTAGGATTCCGGTCCTCTTTGAGGACAAATTTCTGCCACCCCTGTCAAGTTTTACATCGGTTTGCTGCTTTGACGGACCTTACCTCGGTAGAAACGTAGCGACACTTCCGCCTTCTTGTTATTGCCCGATTTCATGAGGTAGATCGGTGTCTCGGGAACAACCAGGAAGAAAAGTACTAGAAGTAGGATGGGTACGGCCAGACAACCGATCGCGATGACCGTGTAGGTACTGAGGCCCAGACAATATAGGTACAGGATACCAAGTGTGAGGAACATCTGGAAGAATGACCCGAGTGCACCTGGGGAGAGAAAGAAGATGGGTTAATTTGGGAAAGAGACATTGGGTACTTACTCACATACTTACTTGATCATATCTCAGGATCGGTTTAGATTTTCGCAAAATCCTTTCTTATTGCACACCTAGACCATAAAAAGAATATTCCTACCAAATTCCAGCTTTCTAGGTGTTGTGGTTCTCGAGATAGAGCGATCAGTGTGTGAACTATGAAATGTGAAATGTGAACTGTGAAATGTGAATGAGTGAATGGATCTTGTTCTTATAATATAAGATTATAAGACAAAGTACCTACTTTCCTACTTGCACTTTCCCCAAATTGTATGTAGGTACCTATGTCTGTAGATGGGTTTCTGAAAAGAAACTGATTAGTAATTAGTTAGTAACTTGAATTACCAACTGGTTTACTTTGAGTCACTCCCTGTATAATACATTGAGACACTACACGCAAAGCAACTGGTTAGTAACTCACAGAAAAGTTTGTAAATAGTTGCTTGGTGATTCACATCCACATGTCAGATTTCCTGGTGATTTGAGTTTCCAACTTTTCCAGTTTTTTCAGTTTCTTGATGATGATTGGCCAAAAAACAAACTTGTTGCTGGTGGGGGAGGTGGACCACAATTGATATTCAAGATAACACTGAGATTTCAGTTACTAGTAGCCTTGTACAAGAGATTTCAGTTACTACTTAGTAGCCTTGTTTTTAGAGTCAAGTTACCAATCGGTTAGTAACTAGTTACAAACTCGAGTTACTTTTCAGTAGCTCCATGTGTAGAGATGCGCTTACTTTACTATTTCCAGCATTTTAGACTACTGAAACCCCAAGTACCTACCAGATAAGATGGATTTCACTGTAGTTTTCTTTACTGACTATTGCAAGTCTGTAAGCAAAAGTGTTTTTAGTGATTGTGATGGTAGAAGAGAGATACCTCGGTAATTAATCCGTTTACAAAAGTGTATTGTTTTGTTTCAAAATAAATACTTAGGTAGGTAGGCTGGTTAAATGATTAAAAAGTTACAAAGTTCTTTATCTTTTATCTTTATCTTATCTTTATTTTATTCATAAACATACAAAATATGTGTGTGTAAGTTTTCTTATTTAAATACAAACAAAATATTTAACCAAAAGCACCTACCTCAGGTTGGAATGTACATGTTCAAACATAATTAGGTAGTTCTCATACAAAGTAAGGGGTTTTGGGGAGCTATTATTTTTTTAACACCGTCTGTTTTTCTGTTCTCTAGCCACTTCTATTAAATTATGAACTAGTCTAACGAGTATTTGTGATCGTGCTATAGGTATCATTATGTTATCGTGTATCATTAATAGCTGATTTTCTATTTTTTGTTCCATTGATGAATTGATTATGTCTAATTTGAATTTTTTATTAAATTCAAATTGTTTATTTTTCTTTCGTTTCTCTTTACCGATCTTCTCCATTCAGGCTGCAAATAAGAAATTAAATTTCAACTCCTGGTGAAAGGAGACAACTACCTATTCATTGAAAATGACAATATCAAATGCTTTTTTTCAGATCAAAGAAAGATTTTTTTCCCCTTACCATGTAGGTACTTAAATTGATTAATTACTGATCTTAGAGGCAGGTAAGTATGTACTGGATAGGTTTTATAATATCAGGTTTAAATGTTATCAATTTAATCATCTCCATTTTTTATTAAAACATGAACCGTGATAACGATCCGAGCAAATTTATACATAATATTAATTATTAAAAGCAAAGACTATGTAGGTGTAGGTTTATCCGATTATTAAACCTACCGATCAAGTTTTTCCTTCGTCAAGTCATCGCCCAAAATCTTTCTACTCAAGAACATTTTATGACTATTAATTAACAAACGAAATACTAAAACCTACAATAAAACTTACGAAAAAGTAAGAAGTAGGTAAAAATTAATTACACACTGCTATACTTAGCGTACTTTTATTTTGTTAAAATAATGCCCATAAAAAGAAAAGAAAACAAGTTCCTTGAAATATTTATGCAAATGAGGTTTTAATTTTAAATTAATTGGGTGAAAATATGATAACATATTTGGACTGTAATAAGAAGAAAAATTGTTATAATTATGCACCTAATGTAGAGTGGGATTTTAACAATAAATTGTGTTGTCGCTCGGTATATTTTTACTTTCTATTACCAATATTTATTATATTTTTACATAAACATTTATATTATCTACTTGAATTTCAGAGTAGAAATTGCCTAAAGATAACGTCAAAAGAAGGGAACTGGAAACCCTGACCGACAAGGTATTAAAATAGGGGAAAAATACGACATTCCTATCTGAAAAGTGTAAGGAAAAATGCAAAATGTTGACAAAAGAAGAATCCAAAGCGGGGGCGATATCATTGGGGGACAAAAAATGGGAAAACACTGATCGTTCGTATCCTCATTGATGACTCCTTTGGAACAAAGTAATACATATTCCGTCTTTGGGCTTTCCATCAGAAGCGCTTGAGAATTTAGATTTGATAATTTGAAAGATTACTTTATTTACAACAAATTATGTAAAAAGTTACGAATAATACACCTCCAAGCTAAGACCTAACTTTTAGAAGGTGAACTGTCTGTCCTCTTTTAATTAGAATTTAATAAATAAAATGACTATGATCATGTTGTTGTTTCTCCAATTTTGCCCAGCTTGTTTTCCCTAACTTTATCTATCTTCTTCAGCGTCAAAATAAATACTGCATCACCCTCTTTCTGCAGCATGTTGAGGGTGATGTTATCTCTCTCATCGGACGCCATGTTTTGGGCCGGGGTCACCTGTGGAAGGGAGATGGGAAAAAAAACTATTAATTTCGTATATTCGTATTACACCTTCTTCGTATTGCCTTAAACCTCAGCCACTTGTGTACAGGGAAAGATGCTTAGTTATCTAGTCAAGATTCAGCCACTCATATAATTTAGATTATGTTGGATGAATTCCTCTCTAGAATTAGTTTAAAAAAGCTCGCCAGCCTAGTTGGCTTGGAGGGCAGCGCGTTTGCCTTGTAAGCGCCAGGCCTTGGGTTGTATTACCGGCCGGATTTTATCCTGAACGGATGAGGTTCGTTCTCGGAAGGGCTTGCTTTCTGTCTTCCTTCTCTCTTCGATTTCGGGACCTTAGCAGTTACAGTTCCCTCTGTCAAACCTCTTCAAAAGAAGAAGTGAACTCACGTAGGAAATCAGGTCACAGACCTTCCTTTTCCTTTTACCAATTGAACCGACGAGTATAGAGCAATTGCTATTACGTTTGGCGACTATAAAGTTTTCTAAATAGTCAACACGTATTTTGTTTCTTTCTACACTAGAGTACAAAAAATTGAGAACAGATTGACCTCAGAACTTATCCAATATCAACAATAAATTCATAGAAGAGCATCTTAATCATACCGGGTTAACGTACATACTTAGGGGACAGGCCATTAGTTTTTGAAACTTTTTTGATACCTTAGTTGAGACGCTATGGTATTGAAACGCCCACTTGACCTACTTGACCCTGTATATTAATTAGGTGGACCCTGTATATTAATTAGGTGGACCCTGTAAATTAATTAGGTGTTATACTCAGACGGTCTGAAAGACAGATCGAGGTTTGTCTGGTTTTCGAACGTGCTTTTTCCACCACACACTTTCAGACGTTACGCTCTGAGAGACATATAGCCCGAGTGATCGGCAATAGGAATGTATACTCCCAGAAATTAGCACACGTTGGGAAAAAGTTTTTAGGTAGAAACACACTACTATTACGTCACGTGAACTCATGGGGAGTCAGAAAGATGTAGTTCAAAGTCTTCCCATAATTCTGTAGGTAATTTCATTCACGATAGCCACAATGCCCTCACGTCAGGTGAGCTCAAGTGACGTGATGGTGTGTTTCTACCTCCCAGGACCCCAATTTTTCCCGACAACCCCGGGAATCGAACTTTGGACTTACGATTATAGAGACGGTCCTGGTTTCCTTGAAGTTGATCTCGTATCCTACACCACCGTCAGGTAGAGCGAGCTGATTGAGAGTGACTGGCAAGATCTGGGGGAATCGAAATGAGAATAGAATAGAATATACCTTGTTTGTCCTGCCCGAATAGGACTGAAAAGTCCCTTTACCCCAGCAGTCTAAACAAGGTCTCGTATATTTGATGGGTTAAAGAATAATACATACAACTAACAATTCAGTAAGAAGACCTGCTAATGAGAGATTTGGTTCGAGTCGAATAGAGGCGATATTGGATTTTATGCATTTGGGTAGGTAAAAATTATTGATAAAAGATCGATTCCTAAGTAAGAAGTTGAGAAGAATCCAAATCTATGATGTCAAAATTCAGACGATGCGTCTTTAAAAGGTCAATTGAATTTGGTTTTAGCATTCAGGACAGATTCCAATTTGTAGATCCGGAGCTTCGTTAGAGCGAAAGAGAGACGATCTTTGACAGTTGGTAACCAGGAGTAGACCTTTCACGAAAGTCCGAGTATATCCTACTATGAATAACTACATCAAATTTTTGCCTTTAGAAGTGTTGATGGATGGACCTTTTATTCTGATGTAGACGATACTGAATGTCACAACCAAAGGCTGAAAGGTTGTTTAAGATTCCGAGAACACTTTGAAATCTGAATAGATGTTTCCATAAGCTGAAAGGTGTTGTAAATTTCCTTGTTCTGGCAATTTTGTCTGACTCCTCATCAAGTCTGAAAGAAAGAAATTACTTGAAGAAAGAAACTATATTTTCAATTAGTGCTGTTGATATTTGGTATATTATTATGACATACGATTTTTTTGAATTTTCCCATATACATAGAAATATATCTCGATATATCACGAAAAAATATACCGGTACAATCGAAGAAATTCTCAATTCCATTTTCCTTTCTTCCATTTTCGCCAGGTTTTATTGAGGGAGCAACGCGCGATCCCTCGTTTTACAATCGGTCCTCATTGTATCAGCGCTATTATCTATTAAGTGTGTTCTCTCACTGTTATGTCCTCGGATCATGGCTTGGAAAATTATTCCTAGATTCACCTCACCCTAGTTTTTATTGCCACCGTTATTTATGGCTTCCGAACTGGTGACTGGTTCAATTCGAATTACTTATTATGTATTCAAATAAGAAATAGGTTCTAATAGCTATTGAATTGAATAAGCGTGTGTAACTGTGTACTCGTGTAGGTGGAATAAGTTGCAGTATGAATGATCTTGAAGACTGGTTTGTTAATATGTTTACAAAAGTATATGAACTATATGACATAGGAGGAAATGTTTATTGCCACCGTTATTTATGGCTTCCGAACTGGTGACTGGTTCAATTCGAATTACTTATTATGTATTCAAATAAGAAATAGGTTCTAATAGCTATTGAATTGAATAAGCGTGTGTAACTGTGTACTCGTGTAGGTGGAATAAGTTGCAGTACTTGCAGTATGAATGATCTTGAAGACTGGTTTGTTTATGTTTACAAAAGTATATGAACTATATGACATAGGAGGAACTGATATGACAATCAAGAAAGCTTCTAAGTTTTCAAGAGTTTTTGAAGCTTATAAATTTCATTTTCAAAGTGGTTACCATTTTCATTGACATATAATCTATACCTTTGTCGGACTGACCCGATTATCCGTCTCAGAAGCATCGGATTATTTCTGATTTGATCTCATCCTTCCTTAATGCAAACTCGGAGATCATTTTTTGTGTAGATTTCAGTAGCGTAAACTTAGGATTTTAAAATTCCCCAAATGGCAAATTCCAGGGGGGTTTATTCCGGACTTTTTGGTGCGAATCGGGTAGGCCCGTAGCGTCCAAGCTATGGATTTCGGAACTTTTAACATCTTGATAGATGTCTGCGTAACAGTTATTTCACTCTTTCTATCTATTTTCCCTCATCCATTCAGATATAATCCTGCTGTTGGGTGCTGGACAACCGTCCGCGTCCATTTGAAACCATAGTGCACTCTTTGAATTTGAGGAATCGTTTCCAAGTATGGCTGTACGGTGTTTTCTAGAATCTTTGGGCATTGAGAGTCCCTTCCAAGATTATTGGACCAATAGTTCCTAATAATCCAAGCCAAACATTCAAACGGAATTGGTATTGAAACCGAGATGGCGTTGCTGTAGGTGTGTAGCTTGTTTTGCGCCCACGCATCTGAGTATTTCTTGAATTGAACATTTCTGTTCGACAAAAAGAAGCCTCATCTGCTCATATGATATTGCTGCTAAAGTCAAGGTTTTCTCAACACTGGAAATGTATATTTTATTTTACTTAATTACTCAATATGATGTACCTACCTTTCAATGTAATGACTAATGACATATTTGTAGCAAAGTTATTGTGAGTTAGAAAATGACGAAGACAACATACAGAGATGCAAATATGAGCATCTTATCGTTGATCTTACTGACAGTATAAGGACAAATGATCAAGATTTTATTGCAAAATTCCCAGTAATGAGTTAGCAAATATGGTTCTATATTTGACTACGCATCCAATACTTCTTGGAATGTTCAGTTGAAAAAGGTAAAGTAGTCCTTGTAAAATCAAATTAGAACCAAATAAAATTATTATTGAAAAAGGCAATATTAAAACAACTTTCATAAATATACTTTTGCTATCTAAATAACTACATCCGCATTTCCTGAATCCTAAAATGGATCTCTTTACCACTATCTCTCAAACCCATACCATGGAAACAAAATATTAGGGATAATTCGAAAATACTCGGTCGGTTTTTGTGAATGTAGCTTTTTTTAGCCAGTCGAAAGTTAGCGCTTGAATTCTGGTGTGATTCAGGGAAATAATCTTTGTCGAATTTTACAATTTGGAACAACTTGTACTTTCGTTTTTAGTATTTTTTTTTCCCTACAAATACTTTCTATAATTTTTCTTTTTAGAATAAGTGTACAACCCTTCTCAAACTCAATGTTATCTATCATCTATCGGTGCAATTAGGCTGGACCAGCAAATTTTGACATTGATCTTTTGTTTCGGTATTAAAATAATCACTGTCATATTGGAGAGGTCAAAGGCTTTTAATTACCTAAGGTTTCACCAGACTCTGCATTTTAAATATGCCACCTGGCCTTTTCGCTGGCATATCACCCAATTCCTCACTCATCTTCTGGGAGTCTGAGTGCACCCAGTCCATAGCACGTGGACACTGTTGAATCTGGAACATTCAAAGACGCCAACGAAAACAATGTTGCTTCACAAATCAATGTTGATTATTTCGTTCTTATTGTTATCAAGAAGTCCCGATTTTGAAAATTTGGACCGATTGCAATACTTTCATTACTAGTATAGCTCCGCTATACTGTAGTAATAGAAAGTAAAAATATGAAGACAATTGGCTCTTTAGCTTGTCCTGTTTAGTTACAAAAGGAATAATAAAAAAATTAGTATTAGTAAATTTATCTAGGTAGTTTGACAATTTTATTCTTAAATATCCTCTCATCAACAACTTCTGGATCTATTATTCTTTTACATATTTGTTCAGAACCATAGTTCTAGCATACATTACAATTTAAAATAAGGTTACAGTCATAACACCTTGGTATCTTGGTTTGTCTATACTTAAGAGGAACATTACCTGCCGTAAAATGTGGCATTTTGGAGTGTTCTGACGATGTTGATTTTGTAAACAATACATTTCGGGAAAAGATTAATGATAGAGTCAACATCATCAGTTTGTTGTCTCCTGGCTTCTGTTGTCCAAACAATAAAAAAAATGAATGGCCATCTACTGCTCCCCCTAATCCCCGAACAATACAGACAAGCTTTTAACTGTTTTTAGTGCGGTGTAAAAGATTTGTGTGTTTAATATTGGGCTTTCAATTCTTGTGGGTCATCTTAGAGATTCGTCAATATGGGATCATAAAATGTGGCAACACATATGTAATTTACGCCCCAGACACAGACACAGTTTGATAGAAGGGTGTTTATGAGTGTTGAAGAATTGATCTTACTGGGAGATATCATAAAAAGGTGATAAAAAGATGTTTTTATACACTTGGATAGTTCACCGTATTGGATCTACAGAGGTGTCTGATGAGAGTCCTCTTTTGAAGATCTTTCCTTGTTGCTATCCCGTCATTGGTGGATGTCTTACTGTTTTTGAAAGTGTGAAAACAATCCCGTCATTGGGTATTGTGCCATTTGTACCAAAGTGTAAAGATACTAGTCATTGAAACGATCAAAATTTGATTAGGACTTGGATCGATTTTCAGTATGCCCATTTTTAAAATTTTAGAGTTTTATCCGTCAATATAACCAAAAACTCAGGAAAGGTCGCCTTCATGACAAATGCCGGTTTGACAGAGGGAACTTTAACTGCTATGGTCTTATCGTCCCGAAATCGAAGAGAGAAGGAAGACAGGATAGGAGAAAGCCAGCCGTTCCGAGAACGAACATTATCCCATCAGGATAAAATCCGCCCCGGGCGGGAATCGAAGCGCTTACAAGGCAGACGCACTACCAACTAAGCTAACTAGGCTGGCGCAATCAGATGCATCAGATTCATGGACAAACTACTCACAAATATATAATTTCGTCCCTTCGAGTCAGCAACTTTCTTCCCCTGTTTAGTGTCTGCGAGCTGAAAGCGACAGCGACCGGCGGAAAAGAAAGCGACGGGAAAGCAGAGGGAAGGAAACGCAAATAATTTGAATTGAATTTAATAAATTCAAATGAAATGTTTCACTCCCCAGCGGTGATGTCAGTTCACCGGATGGGCGAGAACCTACTAAGACAGTGTTGTCGTTTTTTTCTTCTCTCCCGAGTTTTATTATTATTATCATTATTATTGTTATATATTATTATTATGCTTTTTTCAGGGAGTCGAGTGTTTGTCTCGTGCCATCGGTAATAACAATTACATTGACGTTGTATTCTCTCTGATTTGCGGGTCGGAGAGCTTTGTGCGAAATGTGCCAAAACTGAGAAACCCTAATTGGAGAAATACCAATTATATTGTCTTTCATAAATGTCATGATGACAAAGTTTGTGTGTTAAATGGTTTAAAACAAAGTTTTTCATCTTTCCTATGATTTTTTCTTACCTCACAGTCCATTTTAGAACTTTCTCATGGTGAACAATATCTGCTTGAGTATCACATTAAATTTGCCTAATTGATTTGTATGTTTCCTTACCAAATTGACCAAGAGAGAGAGAGATATTAAAATTAAATCTAATATAATCCTGGTGAACAGTTGATTACTAAAAATTTCTCTCCTAAAAACTTTGGAAATTAATTTGGTCTGTTCCTTTTACATTTGGTATTATAGCATCAGACCCACTTGTTGTCCTTGTTGATACCATTCATAATTTCATCAAGTCCGTGTAAAATCTCTTGAATATCGTTCATTTATTCCACAAATTCAAATTTAAAAACAACTTCAAATACTCAATTAGGGAATGCCAGTTTTCTTTCTTTAATTCCTTACATTGGTTTCCCTGTTCTTGGAAAAGTTTTGAAATATATGAATTTAAAATAAATTCTACAGACTAAAAAACATAAAGTCAAAACCCCGACTGTCAATAGAACAAGTCAGATCCGAAGTTTCTGAACCACCGTGTGCCCTGTTGCCAATTCATGTCGGAACTTCTTGTATGGTTGTCATGTAGGTTGTGTATACGGTTTCATTTTTGTTGTTTACATTATCATCCATTTCTTCGTTTTTATCTTTCGAGTTGAATGCCAGTTTTCTTTCTTTAATTCCTTACATTGGTTTCCCTGTTCTTGGAAAAGTTTTGAAATATATGAATTTAAAATAAATTCTATACAGACTAAAAAACATAAAGTCAAAACCCCGACTGTTAAAAGCCCAAGTCAGATCCGAAGTTTCTGAACCACCGTGTGCCCTGTTGCCAATTCATGTCGGAACTTCTTGTATGGTTGTCATGTAGGTTGTGTATACGGTTTCATTTTTGTTGTTTACATTATCATCCATTTCTTCTCTTTTTATCTTTCGAGTTTCTGCTTCATCTGGATTTTCTTCATTCGCGTATCTGCCTCCGCTTGTGAGGTTTGTATGCCGATGTTGCTTTTGTTCGGAGGGAAATTAGGTTTGGTTTTAATTACTGTTTGTAATTTTTGATAATGATCTTCACCAGTGGAGTTAATTTTATTTATTCAACCAGAACTTTGCGAGATTAATCTACGTAGATCCTAATACGAGTATATGTGGAAGACTTTTCAATGCTAAGAAAAACAAATCGTGAAGTTGCCTTCAAATTATCTTCGTCCATCTAAAGATTCTAAAGGATATTGAGACTTATTTAAAGTTTCTGAACTTCTAAAGGATAGTGAGACCTAAATGTGTCATGGTCATTTTTTAGGACCCATAGAAGGGGCTTAGAATACTATCCTCAATATTAGGCAATTTTTTACCTCATCTTTACTTTAGGAACTTTTACTATTTTTTTTTACTTGAGGAACTGTTTAACGATTTGTTAGAAGACACACAATGTTCATTTTCTCCCTCGTTCCCACTCAACATTTCCTACATCATGTTCCATATCGTCAAAGTTCGCATCAACTCTCCTCGCAAACACTATTTCCACACGCGGAATATGGTATTGATCAAGTTCTTTTATTTTCTCTTTCTCGTCTCCAACATTACCTATGTGTACTTGTTTGCTTTGTTTTCTGTGTTTCCTTCGTCTTCCTTCTTTTCTCTCTGTCGGGCTAACTACTACTTCCTGCCTTGTATTTTTTTGCCTACTATGTACTACATGCTGTTTAGTATTTTTCTGTAAAAAAAAAGCCGACACCTTCTTTTCTTGTTCTCTCAGTTCCACGGAGCACGAGGGGATTTTTTTTTTTTTTCTTCTGGGCAAATCAATTGAAATATTTGTTTTCCATTTCGATAAAGAGTTGGAGATTTTTTCCAATTGGTAATTCATTAAATCTGCGACAACTTTTTGTGAATTTTCTGGTGTGTCGTTTAGGTAACTAATGATTTGGGCAGTCCGTCAATAAATTGTTTTATCTAATAGTCTAATAGTTTATCCATATTGTTTATTAGTAACACTTTTTTTTTTTTACTTGAGGAACTGTTTAACGATTTGTTAGAAGACACACAATTCACACAATGTTCATTTTCTCCCTCGTTCCCACTCGACATTTCCTACATCATGTTCCATATCGTCGAAGTTCGCATCAACTCTCCTCGCAAATACTATTTCCACACGCGGAATATGGTATTGATCAAGTTCTTTTATTTTCTCTTTCTCGTCTCCAACATTACCTATGTGTACTTGTTTGCTTTGTTTTCTGTGTTTCCTTCGTCTTCCTTCTTTTCTCTCTGTCGGGCTAACTACTACTTCCTGCCTTGTATTTTTTTGCCTACTATGTACTACATGCTGTTTAGTATTTTTCTGTAAAAAAAAGCCGACACCTTCTTTTCTTGTTCTCTCAGTTCCACGGAGCACGAGAAAATCAATTGAAAGAAACTGGGCAAATCAATTGAAATATTAGTTTTCAATTTCGATAAATACCTAGTTGGAGATTTTTTCTAATTGGTAATTTATTAAATCTGCGACAACTTTTTGTGAATTTTCTGGTGTGTCGTTTAAGGTAACTAATGAATTGGGCAGTCCGTCAATAAATTGTTTTATCTAATAGTCCATATCGTTGCAATATTTTCAACAATCACACTTTTAATATTTGGAACATTTCCGCGTAAGCTCTGTGCTCGACGCGCAAAACTTTCCAACTTCCTCTTATTGTATATTTTTTGTTGTATTTCTTTTGTCTCCGAGTCTGTATTGTGTGAGGACACGGAAAACAATACGTACGAAACACATTATGTTCACCGTTCCTATACGTATAGATTACTTATACACCTATATACGTACGTATATATTACATGTGTTAATATCCAATATACATGTGTGCAGAGGCTGCTTATGTATACTGCATGCAATTTTCGCAGATCCACCAAATCTCTGTCGGGCTAACTACTACTTCCTGCCTTGTATTTTTTTGCCTACTATGTACTACATGCTGTTTAGTATTTTTCTGTAAAAAAAAGCCGACACCTTCTTTTCTTGTTCTCTCAGTTCCACGGAGCAC
The DNA here is from genome assembly GCF_000475195.1 of Diaphorina citri. Classification (NCBI taxonomy): domain Eukaryota; kingdom Metazoa; phylum Arthropoda; class Insecta; order Hemiptera; family Psyllidae; genus Diaphorina; species Diaphorina citri. The sequence goes on along the minus strand of NW_007377537.1, from coordinate 155,796 downwards.
GAGAAAATCAATTGAAAGAAACTGGGCAAATCAATTGAAATATTAGTTTTCAATTTCGATAAATACCTAGTTGGAGATTTTTTCTAATTGGTAATTTATTAAATCTGCGACAACTTTTTGTGAATTAAATGTTCTTCTTTAGTAGTATTTGTGTGATTGTGTGTAATACAGGGTTCAATGTGGACAATATCGTTCATTTGATTGATTGAAGTACGGAAAACGATTGGTTAAACCATTTGTTTAAGATTTTTGTTCTAGACTTTTAAAGCTCTAGACTAGACAAGATAATAATTAGGTATATTTAAATGTTCTTCTTTAGTAGTATTTGTGTGATTGTGTGTAATACAGGGTTCAATGTGGACAATATCGTTCATTTGATTGATTGAAGTACCGAAAACGATTGGTTTTCGTTTAAAATTTTTGTTCTAGACATTTAGAGCTCTACACTAGACTAGGCAAGATAATTGTTAGGTATATTCGGAAGAAAGTGATCTAACAATCTCAATAGATCAATTTCTGGAATGATTATTCAAATAAGAAACTTATTGAAGGGTGTGAGACATATTGAAGAGCTGTACTTACTTTACTTTCCGTGTCCGCTTTGACCAATGACCGTGTCAGATACTCCTCTTCCAATATTTAATGAAATTCATTTCGTGTACCATATCAGGTATTCTTCAATTTGCAAATCAATTAATTGGATTAATCCCACAATTAAAATGATCTATTAAAAAATTAAATTAAATTTATCTCTGCCGTTAAGGCCACAAACTAATTATGTGGGCTCATATACCGCAACGTTTCTATGTGAGACCCGCGACATTTTTTTCTCAGTGTATTAAATTATCAATTACCTAGGTACCAAATTAAAATCTAATTAGGATTTTCAATTAGCATAACGAGATTCATACCGTTGTCTGAACAGTTACCAATTCTTGGTCGGCGATTTTCAAAAAGCACGGAAACTAATCGGTTAGCTATAAGAAACCAGTTATGGATTATAAACCAAATAACTAGGTATGATTTGAATTTTAATATGCACGTGCTATAAAAATCAGCGAATGTATCCGCAGAGCTTTTCCTAACTGCACACAACAATAAATCATTACTTAAATGCCTATAATATTTGCAAAGTTCAGTCGAAAAAAGGGTACCAGAAAAAGAAAATGAAGGATTAGAAGATGAAGAAAAAATACATCTAGAAATAGAAGAAAAAAGAAGCACAATATTAATATTACCTACCACAATTAAGATTCAATAATCAAAATATACCAAAAGGAAATAGTAAAACACCATACCCTACCCTGTATGGTGAACAATATGATAATTTCACGGGGAAAAAGTTAAAACCATCATTGCCGCTGCTGAAATTCTGTTTCCAAACTTCTCCACATTACGAGAAATTCTTCTTCACACACACACATATCGTCACCAGGTGTATTAGAATTCATATAGCACCTCATTATATGACTGGGACGTGAGAGGCGGTCTGGTTGACAGAGAGATGAAGGTGTTTATCATTCCAATCACAAGAGAGGTGACACTAGGGCGGCTCTCCTGATGTCGGAGACGGAATGGCACTGTGAGAAAACAATATCCTTGAGGAACTATATGAAGAAAGAATTCCTTGAGGAACTATGTACATGAACAATGATATGAAAATGATGAAAACGCACCAGTACTAACCACACACAATGTTGGATACAAAATTGGGAAATGGCAGTGGCATGTGTGTTCTTTTTATGGAAATGTTTTGTGACAGGACGGACGGAAAAATTGCAATAAAGAATTCTTAGATCATTTGGAACAGAGAGGTGACACTAGGGCGGCTCTCCTGATGTCGGAGACGGAATGGCACTGTGAGAAAACAATATCCTTGAGGAACTATATGAAGAAACAATTCCTTGAGGAACTATGTACATGAACAATGATATGAAAATGATGAAAACGCACCAGTACTAACCACACACAATGTTAGATACAAAATTGGGAGCTGGCAGTGGCATGTATGTTCTTTTTATGGAAATGTTTTGTGACAGGACGGACGGAAAAATTGCAAGAATTCTTAGATCATTTGGAACATTTTTATTAACAATAGAGTAAGGTCTAAAATCAATTGCAGGATAAACAATTTCAAATTAAACAACAATTCAACAAAGAAAAGTTTCCAAAATGTTTACCATTTTTGCGTCTTCTATTCCATTTCATCATGGAACATTTTATTAACAATAGAGTAAGGTCTAAAATCAATTGCAGGATAAACAATTTCAAATTAAACAACAATTCAACAAAGAAAAGGTTCCAAAACGTTTACCATTTTTGCGTCTTCTATTCCATTTCACCTGTAGAAATATTAAAAGAAGCTTTCACATTTGACAGAAATCCTTCTTCAATCACACCTGAAAGCCGCCTTCCACACAGTCAACGTAGGTTCCAAACCAATTATACCGGGGAGCTTAATAAAGCACTCCAAACACACATCACTCAAATAGATGTGTTGTTTTCAGAGGTAATTGCTCGGCAACCCATCTGACATTGTGCAATATGTCTGTACGTGCTGGCTTAGCGTGATCATTGTGGATAAAACTATTTCGGATTTGAATTCACACATCACTCAAATAGATGTGTTGTTTTCAGAGGTAATTGCTCGGCAACCCATCTGACATTGTGCAATATGTCTGTACGTGCTGGCCTAGCGTGATCATTGTGGATAAAACTATTTCGGATTTGAATGTGGTTTTAGCATTCAGGACAGATTCCAATTTGTAGATCCGGAGCTTCGTTAGAGCGAAAGAGAGACGATCTTTGACAGTTGTTAACCAGGAGTAGACCTTTCACGAAAGTCCGCGTATATCCTACTATGAATAACTACATCGAATTTTTGCCTTTAGAAGTGTTGATGGACCTTTTATTCTGATGTAGACGATACTGAATGTCACAACCAAAGAGAGACAGTTAAAGAGACAAAGCAAAGAGATTGAGGCAAACAAAAGCTATCATAGCTTCGTTAATCCAGAGATAGGGAAAATGAAACGATAAAGTACAAATAATGAACGTGTTTCCAAAGATACTTATAACAGAAATACAAAATTTTCAACTTATTCTTTAACTTCGATTTCCATACAGTTTGAAACCATAAGTTGGTTTCTTCGACACTGATCGTGTATTTGACACAGTAAATAAACCGAGTGGCTAGCCATTGTTCTAGCACATGATATCCTAAAAACACAATAACAATGTCTTTCGGTTGTAAACTATGTTGATCTTTATCAAAATGAGATAGGAGAGATAATTCCAAACGATGAAATCACCAAAACGTGCAGGCCCATAACTCAGTGAAAACATCAGTGGGAATAAACTATTCAGAAATCATATCAAGATAATATCCACACACATTATGTGTGGAAGTCATAAAATTGGCATCCGTGATTTTGTACACCTTTTTCACAAGGGATAATTTTCTACAAATCAAATATGATTTGTTACAAATAGAAACGATATAAAATGATGTTTGAAGTAATTTAAAAAGATCAGAAAACTATGTACCTATATCTAGAACTCATAAAATTGGCATCCGTGATTTTGTACACCTTTTTCACAAGGGATAATTTTCTACAAATCAAATATGATTTGTTACAAATAGAAACAATACAAAATGATGTTTGAAGTAATTTAAAATATCAGAAAACTATATGTACCTACCTATATCTAGAAAGAACTGATATATAGACATGTCAGTTTTGGTATTCGTTAAATGGGATTCGAGTGAATTTGGCAGAAACATAGTCGGTTTTTATCCCCTCGAATTTGCCCAATTTCTGAACTTGTTGGTGTTCTTTTAATAGGAACTTATGTGAATTTATCGATAGTGCATTTCGTTTTCCCCATCTAATTTCATTATACCTAAAATTAACAAAGAGAATATTTTCTTAGTTTCCGTCAAATTATCAAATAGTCCATCTTTTTATGAATGAAAATTAAAGTTGTGAAAGAAGAGAGAGAGAGAGAGAGAGAGAACGCATTCTACTTACAACCACAACAATGGGAGAGAGAGAGAGAGAGAGAGAGAGAGAGAGAGAGAGAGAGAGAGAGAGATGGGAATATAATGAGAGCAATTTTGTTTCGAGAATTAAAAAAAGATTAATAAATTAACCCGAACCGTTGCGAATCACTCCAGGAAATGCCTGATAATGAGAGAACAATAGCAAAAGCTCACCAAAACGATAGCAACACAACACCAGCATTATTCAGCAGTGATAACAAAACACTTCACCACTCAATTATCTAGAACAAAATCAAATAAAAAGTTGCAAAAGTTTTCAGGGAAATTCAAGGACAAAATGACACAAATTAATTGCAGATCTTTAAAAATATCCTAAACCCTAATCACTTTTGTACAAGTATTATTTATTCTTGATGATTTTATTGCAATCATTATCAAGTTTATTATGGATTAACTTTAGTTTACCTAAACATTTCTTTGTTCTAATTTTAGCGCCATACTCTTATTGCAATCATTATCAAGTTTATTATGGATTAACTTTAGTTTACCTAAACATTTCTTTGTTCTAATTTTAGCGCCATACTCGACCACTCAATTTTACTCGGGAGAGAGAGGATTTCGACGGTTTTGCTATCTAAATAACTACATCCGCATTTCCTGAATCCTAAAATGGAACTCTTTACCACTATCTCTCGAACCCATACCATGGAAACAAAATATTAGGGATAATTCGAAAATACTCGGTCGGTTTTTGTGAATGTAGCTTTTTTAGCCAGTCGAAAGTTAGCGCTTGAATTCTGGTGTGGCCATACTCGGGGGGCCAGTGACGAAAACCCCATTATGTTTGTTTCAAGTTTATTACATACAAAGGTTGATAAGTTTGTTAATATTACAAGTGCAGAGTGCTCGTAAAACATTTTATGCCCTCAACATACTTCAATGTATGTGTAGATAGGGATATGGAGGCGACTGGTAATTTTATTATCACTTTCAGTGAAGTAATTATATCTGAATTAATTAGTCAGAGTAATAAAACAAAATGTATAAAAAGTAATATTCAAATACACACGACTATGTACTTGCACTGCACAAAGTTCTGAGATATTACCGAATCGAATGTAACTAAATTCGATATTTTTCCAAACCTGAGAAAAGTAGCTGTGCTTGTCATTTTTCAGAATCAATGGCAATCGACATTGGACACATGTTTTGATCACCTTTAGGGTGTCGATTTTTGACTTCAGTTTCAGTAAAATTATGCGTTTACATACGTCGAATGTCAAAAAGTAAAAAAAAAAATATACAAAGCTCACAAATTCGAGGAAACACAATCAAGTCTGCGGGTATATTAGGTATGAACAGGTACAATAATTTTATTCATAAACATACAAAATATGTGTGTGTAAGTTTTCTTATTTAAATACAAACAAAATATTTAACCAAAAGCACCTACCTCAGGTTGGAATGTACATGTTCAAACATAATTAGGTAGTTCTCATACAAAGTAAGGGGTTTTGGGGAGCTATTATTTTTTTAACACCGTCTGTTTTTCTGTTCTCTAGCCACTTCTATTAAATTATGAACTAGTCTAACGAGTATTTGTGATCGTGCTATAGGTATCATTATGTTATCGTGTATCATTAATAGCTGATTTTCTATTTTTTGTTCCATTGATGAATTGATTATGTCTAATTTGAATTTTTTATTAAATTCAAATTGTTTATTTTTCTTTCGTTTCTCTTTACCGATCTTCTCCATTCAGGCTGCAAATAAGAAATTAAATTTCAACTCCTGGTGAAAGGAGACAACTACCTATTCATTGAAAATGACAATATCAAATGCTTTTTTTCAGATCAAAGAAAGATTTTTTTCCCCTTACCATGTAGGTACTTAAATTGATTAATTACTGATCTTAGAGGCAGGTAAGTATGTACTGGATAGGTTTTATAATATCAGGTTTAAATGTTATCAATTTAATCATCTCCATTTTTTATTAAAACATGAACCGTGATAACGATCCGAGCAAATTTATACTCACCATTCGGCGAAAGCTAAAGCCTCTAAACACAATAAAAATAAAAATAATCAATATCTTCCAGGTAACGCCCAGAACTCGTCTATTTGCTGCAGTAATGAATGATGTGGAAATATTAGCCATAAGTGATCCTGCTATCCATGGAGCTGAGAATATAGTCAAGATAATGACTGATATTGATCAAGATAGGTAACTTATTTACATAATTATATACTTTTAGCTGCTGTCTGGCTGCAAGATAATGACTGATATTGATCAAGATAGGTAAGTTATTTACATAACTATATACTTTTAGCTGCTGTCTGGCTGCAAGATAATGACTGATATTGATCAAGATAGGTAAGTTAGTTACATAATTATATACTTTTAGCTGCTGTCTGGCTGGGGGGGACCTTTGAACATTGAGTAGATCTGCTTAGTCTGGCTGGGGGGAACCTTCATCTCAAACTACTCACCATGCATCAGGAAATCACCACATTGGTCCGGAGCCTAATCGGGTCCAATGAACGGCCGCCTAATGCGACCCGAGGGAACTGTAACTGCTATGGTCTTATCGTCCCGAAATCGAAGAGAGAAGGAAGACAGGATAGGAGAAAGCCAGCCGTTCCGAGACGTAGAGTAAACGTCAAAATCTCTAAAGAAGTAACCGTCAAAATATCTAAATCCGAAATTGCAATATCAAACAAACCTCAAAATTTCTAAATCCAAAATTGTGCAAGAATTAACCGTCAAAATTGAACAACGAAAAAATCTCTAAATTCCTAAAAGTGAAATCAAAAGATGAGACTTTCTACATATGTACGCGTGACCACTGACCCTTTTGTTTTCAGTCCATGGCCTGAAGATGGCGTGGAGTTTTCCACCCTCTGGTGTCGGGCTGTCACGTTCAGCTGTCGGGAGTGGAAGTTCCTGTTGAGAGATTTCCCGCTGCCCTGGTTAGATATAGGACAGCTACACCTTTGGGGACGACTGGTGGGTGCTGAACAAGAAGCTACTAGAAGAGGTAAGTATAGATTTTTTTTTAGAGGTCTCTATCATTTTTATAGGTTTGAATTTTCAGAAGGCATGCATGACTGCATGACCCCACGCCGCACTGCCAAAGTTCGCGAGTCTACGCTTCCAACGTGCGACCCAACTCTGAAATGGCTTGTAGGATTTTTTTCTTTTAAGAGGTTTGACAGAGGGAACTGTAACTGCTAGGGTCTTATCGTCCCGAAATCGAAGAAAGAAGGAATTAGGATAGGAGAAAGCCAGCCGTTCCGAGAACGAACATTATCCCATCAGGATAAAATCCGCCCCGGGCGGGAATCGAAGCGCTTACAAGGCAGACGCACTACCAACTAAGCTAACTAGGCTGGCGCAATCAGATGCATCAGATTCATGGACAAACTACTCACAAATATATAATTTCGTCCCTTCGAGTCAGCAACTTTCTTCCCCTGTTTAGTGTCTGCGAGCTGAAAGCGACAGCGACCGGCGGAAAAGAAAGCGACGGGAAAGCAGAGGGAAGGAAACGCAAATAATTTGAATTGAATTTAATAAATTCAAATGAAATGTTTCACTCCCCAGCGGTGATGTCAGTTCACCGGATGGGCGAGAACCTACTAAGACAGTGTTGTCGTTTTTTTCTTCTCTCCCGAGTTTTATTATTATTATCATTATTATTGTTATATATTATTATTATGCTTTTTTCAGGGAGTCGAGTGTTTGTCTCGTGCCATCGGTAATAACAATTACATTGACGTTGTATTCTCTCTGATTTGCGGGTCGGAGAGCTTTGTGCGAAAAGTGCCAAAACTGAGAAACCCTAATTGGAGAAATACAGTGATATTGTCTTTCATAAAAAATGTCATGATGACAAAGTTTGTGTGTTAAATGGTTTAAAACAAAGTTTGTCATCTTTCCTATGATTTTTTCTTACCTCACAGTCCATTTTAGAACATTCTCATGGTGAACAATATCTGCTTGAGTATCACATTAAATTTGCCTGATTGATTTGTATATTTCCTTACCAAATTGGCCAAGAGAGAGAGAGATATTAAAATTAAATGTAATATAATCCTGGTGAACAGTTGATTACTGAAAATTTCTCTCCTAAAAACTTCGGAAATTAATTTGTTCTGTTCCTTTTATATTTGGTATTATAGCATCAGACCCACTTGTTGATACCATTCATAATTTCATCAAGTCCGTGTAAAATCTCTTGAATATCGTTCATTTATTCCACAAATTCAAATTTTAAAAACAACTTCAAATACTCAATTAGACAAATAAAGCTTTTCCCTGAAAGGTTGTTTAAGATTCCGAGAACACTTTGAAATCTGAATAGATGTTTCCATAAGCTGAAAGGTGTTGTAAATTTCCTTGTTCTAGCAATTTTGTCTGATTCCTCATCAAGTCTGAAAGAAAGAAATTACTTGAAGAAAGAAACTATATTTTCAGTTAGTGCTGTTGATATTTGGTATATTATTATGACATACGATATTTTGAATTTTCCCATATACATAGAAATATATCTCGATATATCACGAAAAAATATACCGGTACAATCGAAGAAATGCTCAATTCTATTTTCATTTCTTCCATTTTCGCCAGGTTTTATTGAGGGAGCAACGCGCGATCCCTCGTTTTACAATCGATCCTCATTGTATCAGCGCTATTATCTATTAAGTGTGTTCTCTCACTGTTATGTCCCCGGATCATGGCTTGGAAAATTATTCCTAGATTCACCTCACCCTAGTTTTTATTGCCACGATCTTTTATCAATAATTTTTACCTACCCAAATGCATAAAATCCAATATCGCCTCTATTCGACTCGAACCAAATCTCTCATTAGCAGGTCTTCTTACTGAATTGTTAGTTGTATGTATTATTCTTTAACCCATCAAATATACGAGACCTTGTTTAGACTGCTGGGGTAAAGGGACTTTTCAGTCCTATTCGGGCAGGACAAACAAGGTATATTCTATTCTATTCTCATTTCGATTCCCCCAGATCTTGCCAGTCACTCTCAATCAGCTCGCTCTACCTGACGGTGGTGTAGGATACGAGATCAACTTCAAGGAAACCAGGACCGTCTCTATAATCGTAAGTCCAAAGTTCGATTCCCGGGGTTGTCGGGAAAAATTGGGGTCCTGGGAGGTAGAAACACACCATCACGTCACTTGAGCTCACCTGACGTGAGGGCATTGTGGCTATCGTGAATGAAATTACCTACAGAATTATGGGAAGACTTTGAACTACATCTTTCTGACTCCCCATGAGTTCACGTGACGTAATAGTAGTGTGTTTCTACCTAAAAACTTTTTCCCAACGTGTGCTAATTTCTGGGAGTATACATTCCTATTGCCGATCACTCGGGCTATATGTCTCTCAGAGCGTAACGTCTGAAAGTGTGTGGTGGAAAAAGCACGTTCGAAAACCAGACAAACCTCGATCTGTCTTTCAGACCGTCTGAGTATAACACCTAATTAATTTACAGGGTCCACCTAATTAATATACAGGGTCCACCTAATTAATATACAGGGTCAAGTAGGTCAAGTGGGCGTTTCAATACCATAGCGTCTCAACTAAGGTATCAAAAAAGTTTCAAAAACTAATGGCCTGTCCCCTAAGTATGTACGTTAACCCGGTATGATTAAGATGCTCTTTAACCCTTTCAATTGTTTTTTACTCTGGAGCGTGTCTCAAGGTCATCTCAATTAATTTTCATCTTTCAAGCAAAAAATTAATTAGTGAGCTCATCAATCTATTTCAGCGATTCTCAACCTGGGGTACGAAAAAAAATGTGTAATGACGGACAGAAGAATAGAAAAAGCAAATTCAGCTTATCAGTGCAGTACAGTCCAAAAAGGTACTGGATTTTGACCTCAAGGTACTGAAGTACTGTTTTTTTTTTTTTTTTTTTTTTTTTTAAAAAACGTTGTGTTTTTTGCCCCCAAAGGGAGTAATTTTTTTTTTTTTTTTTTTTTTTTTTTTTTTTCAAAAGGTACATTTACCGATTGAGAATCGCTGATCTATTGAGATTGGAACTAAGAGAGTTCTAAATTTTACCTCGATTTCTTTCTCTGCTTGTTTTCGTTTCGCCATAATTCTCAAACGGTTTGTCCGATTTTGACGAAATTGAGGAGCTGGGTGCAAAAAGGGAAATATGGATTTTTTGCCCTTTGTGCGTAAAACGGTTTTTTGAATAGAACGTGGTTCGCTCTATCTTCCAGCGAATCCAGCGTTTGAACTGCAGTGATAACTTTTTTTTCGATGAGTTACAGCGTTTTTTGTAAACATACTTTTCAAGGATTTAGATGAAAAATTGAAAACTTTAAAGTTAAAAATCTCAGTTTGATGATTTCCATTTATTGCCCTTTTTGCACCCAGCTCCTCAATTCGGCAGAAATGCTCAACACCTAAAGGGGATTTTTTCATCTGACTTCGGGCTCCATCGGACCTTTGAGAGTTCCTCTATTTAGGCACGATTTAGGTATCCCTGCCTAAGGCGAAGGCCTATCTGTACAATTATAGGAATAGTATACAAAGTATCCAAAAATAGGTAAAGGGATACCTCAAAGAGAAATTCTTGAGTCTCTATTTAAGTATTTACAGTTCGTCCTGACACCTAAGAGCAAAATTCTTTTGACCCTATAGATATTCACAGTTCATCCTAACATTTCAGCCTGGGGCCTCAAGTGCTTGGTTAACCTAGTTCTGTAAACACTTCCTATCTAAGTAGAAATCTATTTAACAGACAAGTAGACATCCTTAAATGCGAAATTCTTGTGCCAATTTACTTTTACGGCACATCAAACATAGTCTCTACCGAGAGCTAAAAATAGTTAACAAAATACAGGATGTCTTTCGAAAGAGAAAATGTCTTCGAGAGTGAAAGCGGACATTAATTTTTTGCCCTAGGGACAATTTTTTTTTAAAACGTCGCCAGTTCCGTTCTTCTCATGTAAAAGATTTAAACCTCACTGTAAGGGTGTATAACTGCCAAGATTTTTTTTTGACGTTTGACAGAGGGAACTGTAACTGCTATGGTCTTATTGTCCCGAAATCGAAGAGAGAAGGAAGACAGGATAGGAGGAAAGCCAGCCGTTCCGAAAACGAACATTATCCCATCGGGATAAAATCCGCCTCGGGCGTCGGGCGGGAATCGAACCCGCGGCCTAGCGCTTACAAGGCAGACGCACTACCAACCAAGCTAACTAGGCTGGCGTGCCAAGGTTTCATAGTGAGCATAGTGACATTTTAGGTATTTTACTCCATTCGGAGACAAGTTATGGTCCGTTCGGGGACAAGTTATGGTCCATTCGGGGACAAGTTATGGTCCGTTCGGGGACAAGTTATGGTCCATTCGGGGACAAGTTATGGTCCGTTCGGGGACAAGTTATGGTCCATTCGGGGACAAGTTATCGTCCATTCGGGGACAAGTTATGGTCCATTCGGGGACAAGTTATCGTCCATTCGGGGACAAGTTATGGTCCATTCGGGGACAAGTTATGGTCCATTCGGAGACAAGTTATGGTCCATTTTCTTTCTGAAACGGAATCGATTCCGATTGTCCAGAACGGAAACGAGCAATTTCCCAGATGGTCTTTTGATAGAGGTTTGTCCATTTGCTTTTAAGTATTTTAATTTCTCACCGTCACTGTCTCCAAGCTTTCTTTCCACAAAAACGGAGGAAGCACTGCGTATGTGTAACTCAAATTAGAACACGCTCTTCTCTCCCTCCACTTTAGAATTTTCATGTCATTTTCCTTTCATAAAACGATTAACGGAACGCCAATACAGTGTTGCCGGGAAATCCGGGGAATTCCCACTCAAACGGGAGTGGAAAAGGATGAAATTGGCAACGCTGGACCCGCCCTTCCCCAGTTTGGGGTAAACGTGGGGGTTACGCGCCCAAGGTTTCTTTCTTCTTCTTTTCCTTTTCTTCTTCTTCTTCTTCTTCTTCTTCTTCTTCTTCTTCTTCATCTTGTTCTTCTTCTTCTTCTTCTTCTTCCTCTTCGTTTTGTAATGCGACGAATTAGTTCAAGGTATTTAAAGCAAAGGCTAGGAAGTTCAAGAATAAGAAGAAAAGAAGAAGAAGACGAAGAAGAAGAGGAAGGAGGAGAAGAAGAAGAGGAAGGAGGAGAAGAAGAAGAAGAAAAAGACCAAGAACACGAAAAAGGAAAGAACAAGAATGAGAAGAAAAAGAAGAAGAGGAAGAAGAACAAAAAGAAAGAAGTAAGTATTTTTTTCGGGTTTGGAAGTTTGGATTGCTCCCAAATTTAGACCCAGTGACCAGTGATGGACCACCCAGTTTTTTATCTGTCAGGGTTATGATGTGATTCTCAATTATAAGAAATAGTAAGGATATGACGTCATCAGGACACGTCAGTCAACATAACAATATGGAGTGCGGACATAAGTGATAGAAATACATAAGTGACTTACATTGGAAATACATTAGGCGAAATTCATAAGAATTACATAAGAGATATATAGGTACATTAGAAATACATACATAAGTGACTTACATCTTACATGAGAAATACACAGGCGAAATTCATAAGAATTACATAAGAGATTTAGATTAGAAATACATAAGAAATATATAAGTGACGTACATAAGAAATAAGGACATAACGAATGAGCATCAAATATTTTACAGGCGATAAGTTGGGAGTGAGCATACTGTGACTTGAAAGATTATGCTCAAGTTTAAGTATCACTGATGACCAAATCTATTGACGTACCTACATATATCTAAAGTATCTAAACTTAAAACTTAAGTGCCTATTTGTCATGTACCGTCCTGCGTCCACATGACTTATTTACTATTTCAATTTATACCTAAGCCAGGTAGATAACTCACTATTTCTTAATTGGTGTTCCGCGGAACCTAGGGGTTCCGCGAGCTGACGGCAAGGGTTCCGCGAGATATTTTGGAAAAATCATACACTAGGTAAAATGCAGTTTCAAAACGACCATCTTAGACTCGGTATTTCATCTTATACAGCTTTTTTTAGAGGTTTGATAGAGGGAACTCACAGCTTTTTTTAGAGGTTTGATAGAGGGAACTGTAACAAAGAAAACTTGTTGTATTTTTATAATAAGGGGGGTGGGAGTGGGGGGTGCAATCTTGAAAGTTCAGGGTTCCGCAAAGATGTTCACCTTTTGAAAAGGGTTCCGCGGGCCAAACTAATTGAGAAACACTGATCTAAAGTATCTAAACTTAAGTGCCTATTTGTCATGTACGTCCTGCGTCCACAGGTCTTATTTACTATTTCAATTTATACCTAAGCCAGGTAACTAGATACCTCACTAAGTAAGTAAATACCTAGCGAAGTAACTAAATACCTATTTTTATGCCATTTACTTCATCTTCATTTTTTTTTGCACATTTGCCAACTCGCGCCCAGAGGTACTTCGGACCTAACCGTAGTGGGTACCTTATAGGGTACATAAAATATACGTGATGCCTGTATAAATAGGTACTACACCTATCTTAGGTTAGGCTATCTTCAGGGCGGTATTTAGGGCCTATCTTCATGGCCTCGAGCTCCATTTTTCTCCTGTACAGTAGGCCAGACTTCAAGAATTTGGAGCATCCACACCCCCCCGTCCATTAGTGTTTGGACCCCCCCACCCTCGGCAAAATCCTGGATACGGCCCTGGCTATCTTATGGTCGTCTATCAGCTTCTTAGTTTATTGGTCGTAAAGAGGTTCCGCTAGTATAAAATAGAGTATAAAATAATATTGGTGCTTATTTATATGCTTTGAAGAGAACTAAAAAAAGTCCTTTCACCCCAGCAGGAGGAGTGTCAACGGCCTATTGAACTCGGGAAGTTATTTTTTTTTGTTTTTTTTTTTTTTTTTTTTTTTTTTTTTTTTTTTTTTTTTTTTTAAGAGGTTTGACAGAGGGAACTTTAACTGCTATGGTCTTATCGTCCCGAAATCGAGGAGAGAAGGAAGACAGGATAGGAGAAAGCCAGCCGTTCCGAGAACGAACATTATCCCATCAGGATAAAATCCGCCCCGGGCGGGAATCGAACCCGCGGCCTAGCGCTTACAAGGCAGACGCACTGCCAACTAAGCTAACTAGGCTGGCAGAAGAGGCTTTGATAGAAGGAACTGTACCTGCTAAGGTCTTATCGTCCCGAAATCGAAGAGAGAATGAGGATGGGATAGGAGAAAGCCAGCCATCGAATTGTCTCTGTTTGGGATAAAGTTCCCCTGGTGGGAATCGACCCCACGTCCTAGCGCTTACAAGGCAGACGTACTAACTAGGCTGACAATGCTGACTTTTTCTGATTTTCTCAATGTTTTAAAAATATGTAGATCTACCTAAATGTTTTGTCGGTACCAGCTAAAGTAAATGTTTTGTCGGTACCAGCTTTGGTTTTCTAGTTGGCTTTATTTTCTATGAATTTATTGTTGATATTGGATAAGTTCTGAGGTCAATCTGTTCTCAATTTTTTGTACTCTAGTGTAGAAAGAAACAAAATACGTGTTGACTATTTAGAAAACTTTATAGTCGCCAAACGTAATAGCAATTGCTCTATACTCGTCGGTTCAATTGGTAAAAGGAAAAGGAAGGTCTGTGACCTGATTTCCTACGTGAGTTCACTTCTTCTTTTGAAGAGGTTTGACAGAGGGAACTGTAACTGCTAAGGTCCCGAAATCGAAGAGAGAAGGAAGACAGAAAGCAAGCCCTTCCGAGAACGAACCTCATCCGTTCAGGATAAAATCCGGCCGGTAATACAACCCAAGGCCTGGCGCTTACAAGGCAAACGCGCTGCCCTCCAAGCCAACTAGGCTGGCGAGCTTTTTTAAACTAATTCTAGAGAGGAATTCATCCAACATAATCTAAATTATATGAGTGGCTGAATCTTGACTAGATAACTAAGCATCTTTCCCTGTACACAAGTGGCTGAGGTTTAAGGCAATACGAAGAAGGTGTAATACGAATATACGAAATTAATAGTTTTTTTTCCCATCTCCCTTCCACAGGTGACCCCGGCCCAAAACATGGCGTCCGATGAGAGAGATAACATCACCCTCAACATGCTGCAGAAAGAGGGCCCGACGGCCACACAGCCTGAGGGCCGCAAAATGAACCAGTACTTGGCCGCCACTATTGGTAAGTATAGGGCCTTGACCCCCTCTGTAAAGGCCCTGGGTCCCCTCTAAACTTTTGGAGCCAGGCCTACAGTAAAGGAGAAAAATTGATTGCTAAATACACGGCCCTGGTAGGGGCCGTTCGTTGGACTTACTGTGCCTGAAGCATTACCTTAATAGTCTGAACGAATAGTGAGAATCGGGCTAAAGGATATGTTTCTCATAGACTCGCGTGGTCTGTGTCGTAGCGTGCCCATCCTGAAGTATGTCCCTGTTGTTCCGTTCTCAAGTAAGTAACAGTGGCTGAGTGTTTCGGTGTTGTTGGGTTCGAATCCCAACCGGGGAGAAATTTTCTGACCAAACTAAATGCTATGTTTATTGCTACAGAAGATCTCTGTATATCACCACCAGAAGTTCTCAAGTAAGTAAGAGACACGCCTGGCCGAGTGAGTTGACCCTCAACCTGGAGGTGCTGGGTTCGAATAACGCCGACCGAGGCGAAAATTTAGCTCTATTTTCACACTTTCTGGCGGTTTTCAGCTCTACTGACCAAACGGTTAGAGATATCGAAAAGATTACCCCAAAAATATAATAAAAAATCCAAATAAGCATAATTTATTAGGTTAAGGAAAATCGTGTGATGTTCTTACATATTTTTTTTCTTTTAATAGCAACCTCCGTTTCCAAGTGGGTATCACACTAGGCTTGCACACCGGAAACCCGGGTTCGAAGTTTTTTCGGCTCAATTGAGTACCTACTTTTTTTTTACTACCTATGTTTCTGCACAAGCAATTTACTGGAGTAGCGACCAGTGTTTTTACACTGACAATACCGTAACTGGTGTAACCTGGTGTTAAATTGATTGCAAAGGAGGTTGAATTGGCTTAGTAATGCTGTTATAGTGTTATATCCACAAAAAGTTGTGAAAAGCCTTTGCTTTACCACAAATAATTTGAGATTTGATTTTTGTAAATTTCATTTTGATGTTTAATTTTTCGAATTTCTGATTCATTTTCAGTTGTGCCAAGCAGTACAGGGAGAGCAGTAACAAATTCAACAAGCTCAAACCGCCTAGTCCTATATTGAAAGTCGAGTCGAAACCTAGCTACTTGGGTAGTCTGGTGTCTAGCGTACATTTGACCAATGTCAACTTGTTCTATATCTCAGATCAAATGGGTAAGATTCACTTTTAATCAGGTATCTATTAGGTATCTAGTTCTTTTTCCTTCTTTTTTTTAACAATAATAGAGGCGAATTTTGTACGGATGATGTGTATAATTTGATGAAATACACAGCACCTATTATTCCAAAGGTAAGCTGGAGTTGAGCTTACAATTGTAAGCCGTCAGCTTATATAATTGTAAGCCACTCAAATACCAAAGCTATGCCTCGAGTAATAATAGGGGAGACTCCACATTAACCTCACCTAACCTGAGTAGGTCGGGAAAATCCTACAGCTCGCGATTACCCAGATGGTCACTAACAATAATAGAGGCGAATTTTGTACGGATGATGTGTATAATTTGATGAAATACACAGCACCTATTATTCCAAAGGTAAGCTGGAGTTTAGCTTACAATATTGTAAGCCGTCAGCTTATATAATTGTAAGCCACTCAAATACCAAAGCTATGCCTCGAGTAATAATAGGGGAGAATCCACATTAACCTCACCTTACCTGAGTAGTCCCGCTTCGTTTGTTTGTGCGCAAGCGTTTCTGCGCATTTTGACGTGAAATCTGACGACCTCACCTAACCTGAGTAGGTCGGGAAAATCCTACAGCTCGCGATTACCCAGATGGTCACCCATTCGGATACCAACCACACTCAACGTTGCTTAACTTCACATTTCCCTATGATTTCAGAACATTGTAGTGAACGTACAGGATGCTGTAGTGACGGGAATGAAGGCGAACATTCATACAGAACTCAATGCTAATCTGCAGAAGTTGCATATTGAATCTAGACTCTGTCCACCATCCGGATACCAAGTTTGATAGAGGGAACTGTAACTGCTATGGTCTTATCGTCCCGAAATCGAAGAGAGAAGGAAGACAGGATAGGAGGAAGTTAGTCGTTCCCAGAACGTTTCCCTATGATTTCAGAACATTGTAGTGAACGTACAGGATGCTGTAGTGACGGGAATGAAGGCGAACATTCATACAGAACTCAATGCGAATCTGCAGAAGTTGCATATTGAATCCAGACTCTGTCCACCTGCACATTTGACTAGAAGTGAGTTTACATAATTTTATTTATTTTTATTTTATTTACAAAGTTTTCATTTATTTGTTATTCGATACAAATCTCAGAATATAAATAAATATTTAATAAATGGTATACCCATCCGTAAAAGCCGGAGCATACAGAACTCAATGCGAATCTGCAGAAGTTGCATATTGAATCCAGACTCTGTCCACCTGCACATTTGACTAGAAGTGAGTTTACATACTTTTTTTTTTAATTTTATTTACAAAGTTTTCATTTATTTGTTATTCGATACAAATCTCAGAATTTAAATAAATATTCAATAAATGGTATACCCATCCGTAAAAGCCGGAGCTTGTGCCACGGATGGGGAAATAATTGAATATCGGATGGGTAATAATTGGATAGGTCTATTTTCTTTTTTTTTTTTAGAGCATCTAAGAAAGGTCGCAACCTCCTTAGGTTTCATCAGCCCTAGGCTGATTGCTTTGGGCTGACATTTGGTTTTAGGTTACATTTTTTTAGAGGTTTGACAGAGGGAACTGTAACTGCCAAGATCTTATTGTCCTAAAAGCGAAGAGAGAAGGAAGACAGGAAAAAGCCAGTTGTTCCGAGAACTAATCTTATTTGTTCATGATAAAATTCACTTCCTCAGGCAACCCATGGCCCGTGCTCATGTTGTCCGTCGCGCTCGAGGGCCTGCACGTGCGTGGCGAGTCCAAGGACATTGTCACGCTCAAACAGTTCACGTACGACGCGCGCCTCGAAGATCACGTGATCAGCATGAGGTCCGTGTGTCTGTAAACAAAATATCTCGAGAACGGTAAGAGGTAGAGACTTGAAATTTGGTATGTAGCTGTCAAATGTGACAAGGATGCGACACGAAACTTTTGGTTAAGACCGGTGCTACGGTTGGCGGCATTTTACCGCTTTTTGGCGGTTTTTGGTGTAATTTAACAATATCTCGGGAACGGTATAAGCTAGAAACTTGAAATTTGGTATGTGGTTCACTAATGTGACAAGGATGCAACACAAAACGTTTGTTTGAGATGGTTGCTGCGCTTGGCGGTATTTTGACCGCTTTTGGACAGATTTCGACCGTTTTTTGGCGGTTTTCAGCTATAGCGACAAAACGGTTAGAGATATTGTAAAAGTTAGGGTAAAAGAACACTCAAATAAGCATTATTCAATAGGATAAGGAAAGTCGTGTGATGTTCACACCAGATTTTTTTTTCTTTTTCAGAGTAGTTATATTTATTATTGAACGTTGTTGAATAATTTGAAATTCTCTTTCTTTCATGGACAGAGTGAGTTTTTATTGCTATCGAAAAAATAACATACCGGTACCTAATTTCGTGCTTTTCCGATTCCCGGCGGGGTTGGAGTTTTTTTGACTCTGTGTTTGGAGTAGCGAACAGTGGTGGCATTACCAGTGTAAAAAGATTATTGAAATATGAAAATTGACTGCAAATGAGGCACTTAGTAATGCTGTGAAATTGTGAAAAAGCTCTTCTCTACCACAAATAATTCACGCTTTGATTTTGTGCTTTCCCCAGGATGCAGTGGGCTACGTCAAACTAGTACGTCTCGAGTACAAGTACGCGGGCTCCGTCAGTCTAGACCTACTCGACCATCTAACTCTCACATGGTCTATCGGAGTGTAAGGGGTTCCAGGACTTTTAGAACACTCTGTTTAAACACCCTGTATTTTTTCTCCAGGATGCAGTGGGCTACGTCAAGCTGGTACGTCTCGAGTACAAGTACGCGGGCTCCGTCAGTCTAGACCTACTCGACCACCTAACAAGGCACTTAGTAATGCTGTGATATCCACAAAAATTGTGAAAAAGCTCTGCTTTACCACAAATAATTCACGCTTTGATTTTGTGCTTTCTCCAGGATGCAGTGGGCTACGTCAAACTAGTATGTCTCGACCACCTAACTTTCATATGGTCTATGGGGGTGTAAGGGGTTCCAGGACTTTTCGAACACTCTGTATAAACACCCTGTATTTTTTCTCCAGGATGCAGTGGGCCACGTCAAGCTGGTACGTCTCGAGTACAAGTACGCGGGCTCCGTCAGTCTAGACCTACTCGACCACCTAACTAAGTAGAATGAGAGTGAGGGGAAAGTGTGGTGTGAATGGGTGGAGAAGTAGAATGAGAGTGAGGGGAAAGTGTGGTGTGAATGGGTGGTGAAGTAGAATTAAAAAAAAAAAAAAAAAAAAAAAAAAAAGGATGGGAACTGTAGCAACAGAGGTCTTATCACCCTGAAAACCAAGAGAGAAGAAGGACAGAATAGGGGAGAAACAGATCATCTGTTTAGGATAAATTTCAGCCCAAGTGGGAATCAAACCCCCTAAAATAAATTCAAACTCTGTTTGTAGTCCTGTGCAAAAGGCATCATATTTTTAAAAGCTCGATTTTTTATTCTCATCATTTCACTCTTCATTTTTCATTCCTCAGTTCATGGCAGTACACATCCACACTATCACAGCCATGTTACTCCGCACACATTCACCTGAGTGGCTCCTACACGCATCAGCTTCCGATGTAACACTAGATGGCTCTCTAGTGCGTTCCGCGCGTATTCTGCTTGTCAATATTAGTGTTGCTAGCGGTAAGTGGCACTTAGTCCGAGTGCGCAAATATGCGTAACTGTCTAATTGACTGATTGATAACTAAAAGTTAATAATTGACTGACTGACTAAGGTCTTATCGTCCCGAAGTCTAAGGGAGAAGGAAGACAGCAGAGGAGAAAGCCAGCCGTTCTGAGAACGAACCTTATCTGTTTAGGTTAAAATCTGCCACGGGCGGGAATGGAACCCGCGGCCTAGCGCTTACAAGGCAGACGCGCTACCAACCAAGCTAACTAGGCTCTGGCTTGCCTAATCTCGTTCTTATAATATAAGATTGACTGACTTGTACAAACTTATTTTCCATATCCTAATGAAATGGCTTAAAAATTGTTGTAGAATTCATTAGAACGGAAAATAAAAATTGAATTTTCGACCTTTTACAGTTATTTTTTCGGAGTTTTGACCTCAGATTTGGATTTTCCCCAAGTTTTTACATAGGAATCGATCATTTATTTATAATTTTTACCCATTTGCAACTGCTCCATTGTAAATTGTAAGAAAAAAAAGTTAATTTTATATTGAACTATCCTGACTGCCTTTTCACAACACCATTTCTCCCTCTTTTAAATCTAAAAACATGATGTAAACAAGATGGCGCCAACATGGGTTGCGTTATGGGGATCAGGATTCGATGCGAAATCTCCCTATTTTGCAGAGAGTTCCCCCATCGCCCAATATCTGCCGCGCGACCTTCGGCATCGCACATTTCACTCGGAACTTCTCGTCGAGTCTGTGTGGTGCTCACTCAATATTGACAACATAGGGGGAGCACAGTTTCTCAAGAAGTGTCACTCGTGGGGCACCGCTTTGTACATAGGTAAGTGGGAATAGACAATAGAGGAAATAAGGGACACAATTTTTTTTTTGAAGAGGTTTGATAGAGAGAACTGTAACTGCCTCAAGAAGTGTCACTCGTGGGGCACCGCTTTGTACATAGGTAAGTGGGAATAGACAATAGAGGGAATAAGGGAGACAATTTTTTTTTTGAAGAGGTTTGATAGAGAGAACTGTAACTGCGAACTCAAGAAGTGTCACTCGTGGGGCACCGCTTTGTACATAGGTAAGTGGGAATAGACAATAGAGGGAATAAGGGAGACAATTTTTTTTTGAAGAGGTTTGATAGAGAGAACTGTAACTGCGGTCTTATCGTCCCGAAAGCGAAGAGAAAAGAAAGACAGGATAGGAGAAAGAGTGTTTCAGACGCATGGGGCCTGTGTCGTATCATACCCATCTCGAAGTAGGTATGTCCCTCACCAGTTGGGCAAGAGGTGCTGCTTTAACACAAGAACACCAGAGGTCTTATCGTCCCGAAATCGAAGAGAGAAGAAGGATAGGATAGGAGAAAGAGTGTTTCAGACGCATGGGGTCTGTGTCGTATCATACCCATCTCGAAGTAGGTATGTCCCTCACCAGTTGGGCAAGAGGTGCTGCTTTAACACAAGAACACCAGAAAGTCACCCGTTGAAATGATTTCAGTCGAAATACGAGTTTTTTTTTTTGATGGTGGCATTAAACAATAAGACCTTAGAAGTTACAGTTCCCTCGCTGACTGTAAGGCGCACTACGCCTTACAGTCAGCCAACTAACAGCCTGTAGCTAACCATTGACTGTAATGGAGGAGTTGCAAATGGGTAAAAATTATGAATAAATGGTCGATTCCTAAAAAAGTTGGGAAAAATCCAAATCTGAGGTCAAAACTCCGAAAAAATAACTGTAAAAGGTCGAAAATTCAATTTTTATAATGAAAGAGTTCAAAGATTTGTGACGTCAGACAAAACGCAGAAATGTATGCGCACAAACACAAAAGAACTGCGCAGAAATGTATGCGCACAAACACATTATTGCATTCCTATGTAAAAAGTTGGGAAAAATCCAAATCTGAGGTCAAAACTCCGAAAAAATAACTGTAAAAGGTCGAAAATTCAATTTTAATAATGAAAGAGTTCAAAGATTTGTGACGTCAGACTTAACGCAGAAATGTATGCGCACAAACACAAAAGAACTGCGCAGAAATGTATGCGCACAAACACATTATTGCGTTGCCTGCGAAGAAAAGTCAGGGAATTTTATTTTTCCATTTTGGTAGACACCCTGGGGACATTTGATCTGACGTCATCGCCTACGGGAGTGTATGCCGTGACGTCAAAGTTCACGATTTACCGGCATTTCTTTAATCGATTTATCTCGGGATCTAGAAGTCGTAGAAGAAAAATAAAAATTCTGTTGGTCCTTATTTTTCCTGCTCTATGACTTTGAAACACCACCCAAGTAAGCGCAACTGATCTATTCCGAAACAATTTTTTCAGTGTTTTGTATTGATAAAAAAAAAAAGTTATTCTCTCATTTCTCCCTCTTTCAGACAATATCACCTACACCCGCTCAGCACAGAATGAGACCACGTGGTCACTGCCCATGTTCTATATTAAAATCGATGACATCACAATTTTCACTCTGGATTCGGTGCATGTGAGCGCGATGCAAAGCTCCCAGAGTATAGCGCAGGAGAGGGAGCACATTCCGGACTTTGTCCAGCGCACCAATAGAGCTTGGTAAGTGAAACTTATTTTTATGGCTGGGACCAGAATCTGAAATTAAAATTTAAACCTTAACGTGCCGAAATTGAACCTTACCTGTTTATTATTATTATTTTTTATTGAACCTTATTTATTATTGAACCTTACCTGTATATTATTATTACCTGTTTGGTCCTCTTTAGGATAAAGTTGGCCCCGGACGGGAATCGAATCCGCGACCTATTGCTTACAAGAAAGACGGGTTACAGCCCGTTTACACTATACGAAACGACGAAGAAAAATGAGCCGGTGTGTGTGCTCATAAGATCTACCTGACAGTGAGTGGCTGGCCTTACAGGGCAGACACGCTACCCTCCAAGCTAACTCTAGTGGCACAATTTTATTTATTAGTATAGATTTATCAATTTTCTGTCCATCCATTATTCCAGGTGCTGGACCATCAAATCCTTCAAAGCCATCTTCCCCTATGAGCATGATTTTGCTACCGCTGTCCAGAACGAATTCATCTCCGTGGTCAAATGGTTGAGACTGTTGCACAAGAAGCCGCAGACCGGGGTTCGACCCCTGCCATGCGATTTTATTCTCAAAGTAAGTACATAGGCTTTGACGGCAATCCTTCAAAGCCATCTTCCCCTATGAGCATGATTTTGCTACCGCTGTCCAGAACGAATTCATCTCCGTGGTCAAGTGGTTGAGACTGTTGCACAAGAAGCCGCAGACCGGGGTTCGACCCCTGCCCTGCGATTTTATTCTCAAAGTAAGTACATAGGCTTTTACGGCCCTTCCTCCAGCTCTATGTATACCAAGTTGCCTACCGAATATTCAAAAGGTTTTTTGACCACAAATGATAAATTCATGATTTGATAAATTTAAAAAGGTTTTTTGACCACAAATGATAAATTCATGATTTGACAACAAAAGAAACAGAACATTAGTACAAAAATTGTTACTTGAGGATCAAAATAAGGAAACGATTATGAACCTTTTAAAATAAGAAATAAGAAGGGAAAAAATTTTGGTACCTACCTACTTAACTATAAAATTGTAATAGAAAGTACCTAAACAAGAGACATTCAAACTTTCGGCTTTTCTTTTTGGAATTTTTTTGCAGTACATAAACCATAGCCTGGCACATACTTAATAAGTAAATCAGGCTATGAGGTAACTTCTATATATTTCCATCCATCAAAACAGCATATGTGTCATCAAAGATAGTTTTTTTTTTTCAATTTATTATAGCTACCTATGATATTGTAAATAAAAATAAATGAAGTATTTATAAAAAAAAAAAAAAAAAAAATGATTCTATTAATGGGTTTAATGTCACTGCTAAGGTTTTTAGTGACGGGGATTCTCACCATAACCTTACCCAACCTGAGTGGGCCAGTAAAAGTCAAAACAACCCACGATTGCTAAAATAATCATTTGTCCGTACACCAACCACATGCAAGGTTGCTTATGTTCAGTGATACTTTCTGAACTAGTGTGTTCAACTTGTTGTGGCAGTTGGCTTGCTTTTTTTTTTCTTACATTTATTTATTTCAACAGGAGTTTTTAAAACATATCGCCGACCCCCCTGAGTGGGAAAAGGCTTCGAAGAAAAAGAACAGGAGTTTGAACAATAAAGTCCCAATGTTATTGTTGTTTTCATTTTGTTTTGCAGGTAAAATGAACAATAAAGTCCTAATGTTATTGTTGTTTTCATTTTGTTTTGCAGGTAAAATGAACAATAAAGTCCTATAGCTCAAACCGCCTAGTCCTATATTGAAAGTCGAGTCGAAACCTAGCTACTTGGGTAGTCTGGTGTCTAGCGTACATTTGACCAATGTTAACTTGTTCTATATCTCAGATCAAATGGGTAAGATTCACTTTTAATCAGGTATCTAGTTCTTTTTCCTTCTTTTTTTTAGAGGTTTGATAGAGGGAACTGTAACTACTATGGTCTTATCGTCCCGAAATCGAAGAGAGAAGAAAGATAGGATATGAGGAAGTTAGTCGTTTTCTTTTTCCTTCTTTTTTTTAGAGGTTTGATAGAGGGAACTGTAACTACTATGGTCTTATCGTCCCGAAATCGAAGAGAGAAGAAAGACAGGATAGGAGGAAGTTAGTCGTTCCCAGAACTAACATTATCTGTTTAGGATAAAATCAGCCCCGGGGCGGGAATCGAATCCTCGGCCTAGCGCTTACAAGGCAGGCGTACTAGTAACTAGGCTGGCGAGTTAGGGAATCATTGACTGACAGAGATTTTTTCTTATGACTCACTCTTTTCAAATCTGACTCATTATGACTGAGTAGTTCACTGAAAGAAAACAAGGAAATGGAGCAGTTGCCCATGAGTAAAAAGTATTAATAAATGGTCGATTCCTATGTAAAAAGATGTGAAAAATCCAAATCTGAGGTCAAAACTCCGAAAAAATAACTGTAAATTCAATTTTCAATTCAATTTAAGTTCGAAAATTCAATTTTCATTTTCCGTTCTAATGAAAGAGCAGAGATACCAGGATAGAAATTGGTGGAGACTGTGGAGAGGCTTCGTACATCGACCCGTCCCATGATGGAACCATTATGGATTGTTTGATTGAGTTGACTGAAAAGAATAGTTCTTTATTTTTATAATAACTCACTCTTGGAGGGTTTCAGCAGTCATTATATATAAGTTCTGTGGGTCAACTTGATAAGGAGAACCAAAAAGGCAGATATATTTTGCAGAACTTGAAAGAAGTTCTTTGAAAGAAGTATTTTGCAGAACTTCAAAGAAGTTCTTCGAAGTTCTGCAAAATATATCTGCCTTTTTGGTTCTCCTTATCACCTGCCTCGGACCTCGGTGGTGTAGTGGTCAAGGCGCTCGCCTGGTAAACAGGAGGGCGTGGGTTCAATCCCAGCCGAGGTATGGAATTTTATCCTCATATAATTTGAGAGTTTGACCACAATAATAGTAGTAGCCTACTGCTGGAGTAAAGGGACTTTTCAGTCCTATGCGAGCAGTATAAATAAGCACTATTATTATTATCAAGTTTTAAAAAAAAAAATAAATAAATAACTCACTCCTTATTTCATGTTTCAGTGTGCGTTATGTGTCGTGTGGACTCGCTCTCGTTGGAAAGTGGACTGACCAAGACTCTAATGCATGTAGAAGGAATTAAAATAGCTTCTATAACGCCTAGTAAACATCAGTTTGTATGTGTTAGATGTGAAGAGGTTAAGGTAAGATACGTCCTTTATCTAACTCCATCTGTTTAACTCTATAGAATAGAATATTTTTTTCCACGAAGCTGTGTGTGGGTCCCGCAACAACTAGTCACAGAATCAGTCTTATCATTTGCATCATACAAATTTTTGAACCCCGCCGGGAATCGAACCCGGGTTTCCAATTTACGGCGGAGTCGGAGTTTTTTCAGTTCTGTGCTTGGAATTCGGGGTGCACTCAGCCTCATGAGGACAATTGAGTAGCTACTTTAATCGAGTAGCGACCAGTGGCGGCATTACCAGTGTAAAAAGACTATTGAAATATGTAAATTGATTTCAAAGGAGGCACTTAGTAATGCTGTGATATCCACAAAAATTGTGAAAAAGCTCTGCTTTACCACAAATAATTCACGCTTTGATTTTGTGCTTTCCCCAGGATGCAGTGGGCTACGTCAAACTAGTACGTCTCGAACACCTAACTTTAGCAATGAAACAACTGCTACATTGGACGCTTGTGGTCTGTGTCGTAGCATGTCCATCCCGTAGTATGCCTCTCATCAATACTTCCCATTTAGGTGCTGGGTCAACACGAAAACACCAGAAAGTAACCCGTTGAAATATTTGCAATCGAAAAACGAGTACAAATTTTTGTCGATGGTGGGATTCGAACCCGAGACCTTCTGCATGGCAAGCAAGCGCGTTACCACTGGACCAACCGTGACCGTGACCAACCGTACCACTGGACCATTTAGCTATTTAGTTATTATTTTAAGAGTTTATTGTCAATATATTCTATTTTACTGTACAAATAAAGACTACCTATCATTACCTGTTGTTTTTTACTTTATTGTCATTCTCTACTACCACCTATTAATTTACATTTACCTTTTTTTTTCTAGTTAAGCAAGGTCTTTGTACTGAATTGTTAGTTGTATATATCATTCTTTAACCCATCAAATATACGAGACCTTGTTTAGACCGCTGGGGTAAAGGGACTTTTCAGTCCTATTCGGGCAGGATAAACAAGTATATTCTATTCTATTTTACTGTACAAATAAAGGCTATTAGTTATGACTAAAAGTTCTTTAGAGGGAAGTGTAACAACGGAATTCCCTTCGTCCCGAGAGCGAAGAGAGAAGGAGGACAGAGGGTTTAGGTTTTCCTTGCCCTTGGGATCAATTTAATTTGAAGAAACCATTTAGGATTATTGAGATATTGGAAAAATCCTACAGCCTTGGAGGCAAGCAGTCTGGTCGGCACGGGATTCACATATCCCTAATATGCCATCGGAGTGAGAGTGAGTGAGACTTTTACTGATGAAAATTTGTGATGAAACAATAAGTTGAAAAATGCGGTTGTGGTGAAGCTGTCAAGCAGCTTTCTTGAAAACACGTTGGTTAAGTAACGTCGAGTGTGGATACTAATCGGATTGGTTGGCTGTTTCAGCTGGAAGAACTGTACAAGAGTCATTTGCTGATTCCGTCCGCTAAGTTGGAAGAGTTGTATGCTAATTTGAACGCTATGAATAGTAAGATCTATATACATCGGTGTCGACAGATGAATGCTCAGGTAAGTTGAGTACAATACATTGTCTAGCTAAGGGACGCTTGTCTAGCTAGGGGATGTTAAACAGAGAGTAGACTAGCATCTAGCTGTGGGACTATAAACAGGGAGGAGAACAGCTAACCCTAACCAGCCTAGCTAGCTGACAGTTTCAAAGGGTTCTCTCTGCTTGAAAAGAACAAGCACAAGTCCTCACGATGGTTGACTGCGGTTCAGGACGAGCCAATTAAACATGGCTAGAGACCATGATACCGGTGTATGGCAGATACAAAAAGATATCTGTTTTGCTATCACCATTCGGCGAAAGCTAAAGCCTCTAAACACAACAAAAATAAAAATAATCAACATCTTCCAGGTAACGCCCAGAACTCGTCTATTTGCTGCGGTAATGAATGATGTGGAAATATTAGCCATGAGTGATCCTGCTATCCATGGAGCTGAGAATGTGGTCAAGATAATGACTGATATTGATCAAGATAGGTGGGTTATTTACATAATTGTGGGTTATTTACATAATTATATACTTTTAGCTGCTGTCTGGCAAAAACAAAATGAAAACGGTGTGGTTAAAGAATATCTTTAGTATGTAATAGTAGACAACGAAACCAACCTCAGTGGTGCAGTTGTTACCAACCTCTACACAATTATTATTTTATTAATTGCCCACACCATTTTGATTGAATATTTGTTACAATAGACTTACTCTCGTCTACTTTGGGAGTTTGGTAAAATGGAGTTATTATTGGTAAGTCTATTGTAATTATAGGTAGCTTCGCGTCGTCAAAACTTCACTACCGGGGAAGTCGATTTTTGGTAAAATGGAGTTATTATTGGTATTTTTGGAATCCTTATAGCCGTATGGGGACATTACGGTAGAGAGAAGTATGACCAGTTTGAAGTTCTATCATGATTTCAATTGTGAGGTAGAACACTTTACGTAATAAGCACCATTATTATTCTCGTTGTTTACATTTTGTCTTGTTTACATTTTGATTTGTTTACATTTCAGCTAAGCGTGGTGTTAAGCTACAAATAGGAGAACCGTATGGGGACATTACGGTAGAGAGAAGTATGACCAGTTTGAAGTTCTATCATGATTTCACTTGCGAGGTTAAACACTTTACGTAATAAGCACCATTATTATTCTTGTTGTTTACATTTTGTCTTGTTTACATTTTGTTTTGTTTACATTTCAGCTAAGCGTGGTGTTAAGCTACAAATAGGAGAGCCGTATGGGGACATTACGGTAGAGAGAAGTATGACCAGTTTGAAGTTCTATCATGATATCAATTGTGAGGTAGAACACTTTACATAATAAGCACCATTAGTATTCTTGTTGTTTACATTTTGTCTTGTTTACATTTTGATTTGTTTACATTTCAGCTAAGCGTGGTGTTAAGCTACAAATAGGAGAACCGTATGGGGACATTACGGTAGAGAGAAGTATGACCAGTTTGAAGTTCTATCATGATTTCAATTGTGAGGTAGAACACTTTACGTATGCTTTCGGGCCGTGCTGGGAACCTGTGATTGCGCAGTGTAATTTGAGTAAGTAGACGAGAGTAAGTCTATTGTAATTATCTCTAGATGAAAAAATTGTTTCAGGATAGAGTTTATTCAAAATGGTCTGTCTGCGGGGCTGTAAACAGGGAGTAGACCAGCCCGAAATTTCCATTGCTAGAGAAATGACCATTTGAGTTTGATACTCAGCTTGAGATTGGGGAAGTGAAGAAGTCTACAGTCGTCATATTTGGACGCGGTACGCACGTAAACATCCAGATCTCCTTTGTACACGAATTTGCCTGAAGAAAAAATAGAATAAAATCGAATAGAAAAAAAATCAAACGAATAGAATAGAATTGTTTATATTTCCAGAGAATGAGGCTGAAATGACCCTTTACTCTCGCAGTCTAAACAAGTCGGTCGGTGGACTTTAAGAAAGCATTTGATAAAATGAATTTCGACGTTTTTCAAACAGAATAATCTGGACAAATTGATTTCAATTTCACTATTCTCCTATATCTCTATTGTTATCTGAAGAGTCAACAAACTATTTTCTATGAGAATGTAATTTTTGACCGTTTTGAATCCTTCGGCGGGTGTTCCACAAGGTTGTACTTTGGGAACCTTTTTTCCTAACTTTGAACTTTCTTTTAACTTATTGTTTTTTACTTTCCTTATCCTATAGGAAGGAAAGTAATGCAATCCGGTGAAATTTTCGATGGTCAGTTTTTAGGTCCCTAGAGCCTAAAGCCAAAGTTTCAGAAATTGGTCCGTGTGTGCGTCTGTCTGTAAACAAAATATCTCAAGAACGGTAAGAGCTAGAGACTTAAAATTTGCTATGTAGGCCACAAATGTTACAATAATGCAACACGAAACTATTGGTTTACATCGGTGCAACGGTTGGCGGCGATTCGGCCGCTTTTTCCTTCTATTACCTGTAGTCCAATCCATAGCCACGTTACTCCACGTAACCTCCATCTCCTCCGTGGTGTTGTACGGATCCAGACTAACATGGAGGAGCAGGGTAAGTTGTCGAATCATCATGGTAAGTCGACCGTGATAGAGGAGACGAATCTTGTCCCACAGAGGCAGGGGAGGGGAAGGGTCCCGAGATGGCGGGAAAATTTTTTCCAAACCTGGAAGGAAAGAGAGAATTGCAGAAATACAGATGAATTGTATTTTCCTTTCGAAAACGGAACCGATTACGATGGAGCGCCATCCTGGATATTCTATGGTTTAGTACAGGCGCCATGACGCAAAAAGAGGGGAAACGAGCTTCAGAAAAGGGGGAATTCCGAAAGGGAAATACACCTGTAGTATCTTTTTCAAACTTATTATTATTATTATTATTATTATTATTATTATTATTATTATTATTATTATTATTATTATTATTATTATTATTATTATTATTATTATTATTATTATTATTATTATTATTATTATTATTATTATTATTATTATTATTATTATTATTATTATTATTATTATTATTATTATTATTATTATTATTATTATTATTATTATTATTATTATTATTATTATTATTATTATTATTATTATTATTATTATTATTATTATTATTATTATTATTATTATTATTATTATTATTATTATTATTATTATTATTATTATTATTATTATTATTATTATTATTATTATTATTATTATTATTATTATTATTATTATTATTATTATTATTATTATTATTATTATTTTAATAGGTTTGACACAAGGAACTCTAACTGCTAAGGTCTCATCGTCCCGAAATCGAAGAAAGACAGGATAGGAGAAAGCCAGCCGTGCCGAACGAACATTATCAGGATAAAATTCGCCCCAGGCGGGAATCGAACCCGCGGCCTAGCGCTTAGAAGGCAGACGCGCTACCAGCCAAGCTACGAGTAACTAGGCTAGTTAGACAAAGTTGAACGAAGTCGATCAAAGGATTTTAGAGAAATAGAGAGAAAGGAACGTGAGGACGTATCCCTTTGATCTCTTTTTGGACAACCTATATACTCCAAGCCAGCCTAGTTAGCTTAGTTGGTAGTGCGTCTGCCTTGTAAGCGCTAGGCCGCGGGTTCGATTCCCGCCCGGTGCGGATTTTATCCTGATGGGATAATGTTCGTTCTCGGAACGGCTGGCTTTCTCCTATCCTGTCTTCCTTCTCTCTTCGATTTCGAGACGATAAGACCATAGCATTTACAGTTCCCTCAATCAAACCTCTTAAAAAAAATAATAATAAACGATACAATCGATACATTCAAATATCTTGAAAACTAATGAAGATAGAAAATTCGTGTTTTCGCTGATTGTCCTAACCGTTTGGGGTACATTTAATGGTGCCCTCTGGAATTTTACCAGGTGTCCCCTTCAAGGTCAACTTTGATTTTTTAAATGGAACCAATCCCCGCTATTAATTCTTCTATTCAAATAATTTTATCGTCGGTATTTTCAGGAACACGATTCCTACAGGGCGTTCCGATCTCACAACGTGAACGTAAGCCTAGGCCTCGAAACCAAACCTGTGACCAACCCTGTATCCCCGTCCGACCCTGATTGTCCTGTGATATTACTCTATGGCAGTACTCTGAGGTAAACCTTACCACCCTGTAAGAATACTAGCCTTTTCCTAATTAAATAAGGTCGGCGTTTCTTGTCAGTCTCTTCCAGGCAGCCCTATTGTGTACCTGTACCTCATGTCCTGATAAATTTTTCTCACCCAGATCTTAATTCACAAAATATATCCGCCTTTTCTTCGGCCTCCCTCGCCCTTTTCTCCCCCTCACTTCCATTCTCTCAACTCTTTTCCCATCTTCAACCCAGTAAGAATACTTACGTCACAATATTCTTATCTGCAAGCTCTGTGCTTCATCGCCGAGTAGGCTTGCATGCCAAATAGACTTGCATTGTGCCTTCGAAGGAACAAGAGGCATTTTATTTTACGACTTCTAGATCTCGAGATAAATCAATTCGAAAAATACCAGTCTTGTATCTTGACGTCGATCAAGGTTTAGCTGGGGGTAAATTCTGACCTTATTCCTTGCTTTCTATAATATTCTTATCTGCAAGCTCTGTGCTTCATCGCCGAGTAGGCTTGCATGCCAAATAGACTTGCATTGTGCATTCGAAGGAACAAGAGGCATTTTGTTTTACGACCTCTAGATCTCGAGATAAATCAATTCGAAAAATACCAGTCTGGTATCTTGACGTCGATCAAGGTTTAGCTGGGGGTGAATTCTGACCTTATTCCTTGCAATATTCTTATCTGCAAGCTCTGTGCTTCATCGCCGAGTAGGCTTGCATGCCAAATAGACTTGCATTGTGCATTCGAAGGAACAAGAGAAATTTTGTTTTAGGACTTCTAGATCTCGAGATAAATCAATTTGAAAAATACCAGTCTTGTATCTTGACGTCGATCAAGGTTTAGCTGGGGTAAATTCTGACCTTATCCCTTGTTTTCTATTCCAGATGGTTTGAGAATCTCAAGTTCATCCTTTCCGGCGTGACGCGGCCCACCAGACGCGGAGCCGCCTTCAAAAATTTCCGCCCGAGAAAAATTCCGCTCAGCCGCCACTACCGGAAAATTCATCTCCTCCTAGCCCTACACAAGTTCCAAGCACACTACTGGATGTCTTTCGCCATGCAACGAGGTTAGAATCACGCGCGGAGGTACCGGGTTCGACTCTTGGTGGGTTCGAAGTTTTTTCGGCTCTGCGCTTGGAGTTCGGTGTGCACTCAGGCTCTTGAGAACAATTGATCTACTTTAGCCGAGAAGCGACCAGTGGCGGCATTTTCAGTGTAAAAAGACGACACGAGTAGATGAGAATGAATAATCAATGTGATTTCTCAATATTTAGCCTTAAGATACCATGCATCTTAAGATACCATGTATCTTAAGGCTAAATATTGAGAGAAATCACATTGATTGATCTCAGGTACCATAAGCTTTGTACAAAACAATACAGAGAATGAATAGTTTTCCCCATCCGTAGCACAAGCTCTGCTTATACGGATGTGTATACCATTTATAAAAATTCAGTATGTTCTGAGAGTTATTTTGAACAAATAATAAATGGAAATGGAAACTTATTAAATTAATATTAAATAGTAAAGGAGGCACTTAATAGTGCTAGGCTGGTATTATTTTACATTGTTACAAATAAACTTGTTTCTTCCGCCAGGTATTGAATTGATATCTCAGCGGATAAGTGTTTCATCTGCCAGTGTTAGAATAAGTGTTTCATCTCCCAGTGTTAGAATAAGTGTCTCATCTCCCTGTTTTTATCTGTTTCACAGGTATTGAATTGATATCTCAGCGGATAACCTCGTCTTCGGAACACACCCTATCTCTAGTCCCCGTGTTAGAATAAGTGTTTCATCTGCTAGTGTTAAAATAAGTGTTTCACCTCCCTGTTTCACGCGTTCGGTCCGTGCTGGGAACCTGTGATTGCGCAGTGTAATT
The DNA here is from genome assembly GCF_000475195.1 of Diaphorina citri. Lineage (NCBI taxonomy): Eukaryota > Metazoa > Arthropoda > Insecta > Hemiptera > Psyllidae > Diaphorina > Diaphorina citri. The sequence goes on along the minus strand of NW_007377537.1, from coordinate 122,568 downwards.
TGAGTAAGTAGACGAGAGTAAGTCTATTGTAATTATCTCTAGACTCTAGATGAAAAAAAAAAAAATTCAGGATAGAGTTTATTCAAAATGGTCTGTCTGCGGGGCTGTAAACAGGGAGTAGACCAGCTCGAAATTTCCATTGCTAGAGAAATACCAAACAGGAGTTTTTAAAAACTCCTCCTTTTTGGATCACTGAAAACTCTTATTTGGATGATTAAAAACACCTTTTTAGATTATTAAAGCATCCTTTTTGGATGGTTAAAAATTCTCGCATTAGTTAAATCTCTCATTAAGTCGTTGGTGAAATCCACTATAACTCTCGTCTACTTTGGGAGTTTGGTAAAATGGAGTTATTATTGGTAAGTCTATTGTAATTAGAGGTCGCTTCGCGTCGTCAAAACTTTTCACCAGCGGGGAAGTCGATTTTTGGTAAAATGGAGTTATTATTGGTGTTTTTGGAATCTTTATAGCCGTATGGGGAGATTACGGTAGAGAGAAGTACATATGACCAGTTTGAAGTTCTATCACGATTTCAATTGTGAGGTAAAACACTTTACGTAATAAGCACTATTATTATTCTTGTTGTTTACATTTTGTCTTGTTTACATTTTGTTTTGGTTACATTTCAGCTAAGCGTGGTGTTAAGCTACAAATAGGAGAACCGTATGGGGACATTACGGTAGAGAGAAGTATGACCAGTTTAAAGTTCTATCATGATTTCAATTGCGAGGTAGAACACTTTACGTACGCGTTCGGTCCGTGCTGGGAACCTGTGATTGCGCAGTGTAATTTGAGTAAGTAGACGAGAGTAAGTCTATTGTAATTATCTCTAGATGAAAAAAAATATTTCAATCAATCCAGAGCTAATTGAGAGGCTGACGAATTATTATTATGTTAAGGCGGTCTCTTCTTGATCCCTTATGTGCCGCGTCCATTTTAATTTATGACTATTGCACTGCCTTGAGAGAGGCTGACGAAAAACACCGACCCCGTCAGTACACGGGAAAAGACAAAAAAAAAAAAAAGATTCTCCACATTTCTGCTATTCTCTTTTGCTTCTCACCTCCATTCTTCCCTTCATAAGTTTGGAAAAGATACTACAGGTGTATTTCCCTTTCGGAATTCCCCCTTTTCTGAAGCTCGTTTCCCCTCTTTTTGCGTCATGGCGCCTGTACTAAACCATAGGAAATCCAGCATGGCGCTCCATCGTAATCGGTTCCGTTTTCGAAAGGAAAATACAATTCATCTGTATTTCTGCAATTCTCTCTTCCCTTCCAGGTTTGGAAAAAATTTTCCCACCATCTCGGGACCCCTCCCCTCCCCTGCCTCTGTGGGACAAGATTCGTCTCCTCTATCACGGTCGACTCACCATGATGATTCGACAACTTACCCTGCTCCTCCATGTTAGTCTGGATCCGTACAACACCACGGAAGAGATGGAAGTTACATGGAGTAACGTGGCTATGGATTGGACTACAGGTAATAGAAGGAAAAAGCGGCCGAATTGCCGCCAACCGCTGCACCGATGTAAACCAATGGTTTCGTGTTGCATCATTGGCCTACATAGCAAATTTCAAGTCTCTAGCTCTTACCGTTCTTGAGATATTTTGTTTACAGACAGACGCACACACGGACCAATTTCTGAAACTTAGGCTCTAGGGACCTAAAAACTGACCATCGAAAATTTCACCCGATTACATTACTTTCCTTCCTATAGGATAAGAAAAGTAAAAAACAATAAGTTAAAAGAAAGTTCAAAGTTAGGAAAAAAGGTTCCCAAAGTACAACCTTGTGGAACACCCGCCGAAGGATTCAAAATGGTCAAAAATTACATTCTCATAGAAAATAGTTTGTTGACTCTTCAGATAACAATACAGATATAGGAGAATAGTGAAATTAAAATCAAATTGTCCAGATTATTCTGTTTGAAAAACGTCGAAATTCATTTTATCAAATGCTTTCTTAAAGTCCACCGACCGACTTGTTTAGACTGCGGGAGTAAAGGGTCATTTCAGTCTCATTCTCTGGAAATATAAACAAGGTATATTCTATTCGATTTTATTCTATTCTTTTCTTCAGGCAAATTCGTGTACAAAGGAGACCTTGATGTTTACGTGCGTACCGCGTCCAAATATGACGACTGTAGACTTCTTCATTTCCCTAATCTCAAGCTGAGTATCAAACTCAAATGGTTATGCCTAGGGGAACCGCATGATCATCATTCTGTCATGCCATGCGCGCCTGATAAACTACCCGAGTATTCTAGCAATCAGGTATGTTAAATTAAACTAAGTGCCTTTTCAGACAAAATTTCCATGTCCAGACTTTAGGACTAATGCACCCCTTTGTTTAGTTTACTCTTCCCAATCAGCTACTGCGGTCCCTTATTGAGTAAAAAATGAAAAATAAATAAATGAAAACTTCGCCCTAAAGGGAATCGAACCTGGGACCCTCGACGTACAAGCCTAGTGTGATAACCACTAGGCCACTAGGCCACGGAGGTTGCGGTGAAAGTAACGTAAATTGTTATAATTCACAAGATGTCAGGGCTTCCAAAAATAAACGATAGTAGTTATGGTTATGCCTAGGGGAACCGCATGATCATCATTCTGTCATGCCATGCGCGCCTGATAAACTACCCGAGTATTCTAGCAATCAGGTAACTAATGGATCACTGAAGTTAAGCAACGTTCCGTTTGGTTGGTATCTGGATGGGTGACCAGCTGAGTATCAAACTCAAATGGTTATGCCTAGGGGAACCGCATGAGCATCATTCTGTCATGCCATGCGCGCCTGATAAACTACCCGAGTATTCTAGCAATCAGGTATGTTAAATTAAACCAAGTGCCTTTTCAGACAAAATTTCCATGTCCAGAATTTAGGACTAATGCACCCCTTTGTTTGGTTTACTCTTCCCAATCAGCTACTGCGGTCCCTTATTGAGTAAAAAATGAAAAATAAATAAATGAAAACTTCGCCCTAAAGGGAATCGAACCTGGGACCCTCGACGTACAAGCCTAGTGTGATAACCACTAGGCCACGGAGGTTGCGGTGAACGTAAATTGTTATAATTCACAAGATGTCAGGGCTTCCAAAAATAAACGATAGTAGTTCGTCTGCCTTGTAAGCGCTAGGCCGCGGGTTCGATTCCCGCCCGGTGCGGATTTTATCCTGATGGGATAATGTTCGTTCTCGGAACGGCTGGCTTTCTCCTATCCTGTCTTCCTTCTCTCTTCGATTTCGAGACGATAAGACCATAGCATTTACAGTTCCCTCAATCAAACCTCTTAAAAAAAATAATAATAAACGATACAATCGATACATTCAAATATCTTGAAAACTAATGAAGATAGAAAATTCGTGTTTTCGCTGATTGTCCTAACCGTTTGGGGTACATTTAATGGTGCCCTCTGGAATTTTACCAGGTGTCCCCTTCAAGGTCAACTTTGATTTTTTAAATGGAACCAATCCCCGCTATTAATTCTTCTATTCAAATAATTTTATCGTCGGTATTTTCAGGAACACGATTCCTACAGGGCGTTCCGATCTCACAACGTGAACGTAAGCCTAGGCCTCGAAACCAAACCTGTGACCAACCCTGTATCCCCGTCCGACCCTGATTGTCCTGTGATATTACTCTATGGCAGTAAAAATAAATAAATGAAAACTTCGCCCTAAAGGGAATCGAACCTGGGACCCTCGACGTACAAGCCTAGTGTGATAACCACTAGGCCACGGAGGTTGCGGTGAACGTAAATTGTTATAATTCACAAGATGTCAGGGCTTCCAAAAATAAACGATAGTAGTTCGTCTGCCTTGTAAGCGCTAGGCCGCGGGTTCGATTCCCGCCCGGTGCGGATTTTATCCTGATGGGATAATGTTCGTTCTCGGAACGGCTGGCTTTCTCCTATCCTGTCTTCCTTCTCTCTTCGATTTCGAGACGATAAGACCATAGCATTTACAGTTCCCTCAATCAAACCTCTTAAAAAAAATAATAATAAACGATACAATCGATACATTCAAATATCTTGAAAACTAATGAAGATAGAAAATTCGTGTTTTCGCTGATTGTCCTAACCGTTTGGGGTACATTTAATGGTGCCCTCTGGAATTTTACCAGGTGTCCCCTTCAAGGTCAACTTTGATTTTTTAAATGGAACCAATCCCCGCTATTAATTCTTCTATTCAAATAATTTTATCGTCGGTATTTTCAGGAACACGATTCCTACAGGGCGTTCCGATCTCACAACGTGAACGTAAGCCTAGGCCTCGAAACCAAACCTGTGACCAACCCTGTATCCCCGTCCGACCCTGATTGTCCTGTGATATTACTCTATGGCAGTACTCTGAGGTAAACCTTACCACCCTGTAAGAATACTAGCCTTTTCCTAATTAAATAAGGTCGGCGTTTCTTGTCAGTCCCTTCCAGGCAGCCCTATTGTATAGTTATAGTATACATTTTTAGTCCGTCCTTCCTTTATTATTACAATAGTAATAAAAAGGTGTAAGGGACGGACTATTGTATTCGCCTCGGTGTCGTCTGTCTGTCACTCTGTCTGTTCCCATAGAAGGACTTATCCAAACTTGGTCGACCTATATATCAAATTAAAGGTCTTTTTACCAGGAACACGAAAATGGTGGTGCAAATTTTGTTGTAAGAATACTAGCCTTTTCCTAATTAAATAAGGTCGGCGTTTCTTGTCAGTCTCTTCCAGGCAGCCCTATTGTGTACCTGTACCTCATGTCCTGATAAATTTTTCTCACCCAGATCTTAATTCACAAAATATATCCGCCTTTTCTTCGGCCTCCCTCGCCCTTTTCTCCCCCTCACTTCCATTCTCTCAACTCTTTTCCCATCTTCAACCCAGTAAGAATACTTACGTCACAATATTCTTATCTGCAAGCTCTGTGCTTCATCGCCGAGTAGGCTTGCATGCCAAATAGACTTGCATTGTGCATTCGAAGGAACAAGAGAAATTTTGTTTTAGGACTTCTAGATCTCGAGATAAATCAATTTGAAAAATACCAGTCTTGTATCTTGACGTCGATCAAGGTTTAGCTGGGGTAAATTCTGACCTTATCCCTTGTTTTCTATTCCAGATGGTTTGAGAATCTCAAGTTCATCCTTTCCGGCGTGACGCGGCCCACCAGACGCGGAGCCGCCTTCAAAAATTTCCGCCCGAGAAAAATTCCGCTCAGCCGCCACTACCGGAAAATTCATCTCCTCCTAGCCCTACACAAGTTCCAAGCACACTACTGGATGTCTTTCGCCATGCAACGAGGTTAGAATCACGCGCGGAGGTACCGGGTTCGACTCTTGGCGGGTTCGAAGTTTTTTCGGCTCTGCGCTTGGAGTTCGGTGTGCACTCAGGCTCTTGAGAACAATTGAGCTACTTTAGTCGAGAAGCAACCGGTGGCGGCATTTTCAGTGTAAAAAGATGACAGGAGTAGATGAGAATGAATAATCAATGTGATTTCTCAATATTTAGCCTCAAGATACCATGTATCTTAAGGCTAAATATTGAGAGAAATCACATTGATTGATCTCAGGTACCATAAGCTTTGTACAAAACAATACAGAGAATGAATAGTTTTCCCCATCCGTAGCACAAGCTCTGCTTATACGGATGTGTATACCATTTATAAAAATTCAGTATGTTCTGAGAGTTATATTGAACAAATAATAAATGGAAATGGAAACTTATTAAATTAATATTAAATAGTAACGGAAGCACTTAATAGTGCTAGGCTGGTGTTATTTTTCATTGTTACAAATAAACTTGTTTCTTCCGCCAGGTATTGAATTGGTATCTCAGCGGATAACCTCGTCTTCGGAACACACCCTATCTCTAGTCCCAGTGTTAGAATAAGTGTTTCATCTAGCTGTTTTAGAATAAGTGTTTCATCTCCCAGTGGTAGAATAAGTGTTTCACCTCCCTGTTTCTATATGTTTCACAGGTATTGAATTGATATCTCAGCGGATAACCTCGTCTTCGGAACACACCCTATCTTTAGTCCCAGTGTTATAATAAGTGTTTCATCTGCTAGTGTTAAAAAAAGTGTTTCACCTCCCTGTTTCTATATGTTTCACAGGTATTGAATTGATATCTCAGCGGATAACCTCGTCTTCGGAACACACCCTATCTCTAGTCCCAGTGTTATAATAAGTGTTTCATCTATCTCTTTTAGAATAAGTGTTTCATCTCCCAGTGGTAGAATAAGTGTTTCACCTCCCTGTTTCTCTGTTTCACAGGCATTGAATTGATATCTCAGCGGATAACCTCGTCTTCAGAACACACCCTATCTCTAGTCCCCGTGTTAGAATAAGTGTTTCATCTCCCAGTGTTAGAATAAGTGTCTCATCTCCCTGTTTCTATATAGTTATATTGAACAAATAATAAATGGAAATGGAAACTTATTAAATTAATATTAAATAGTAACGGAAGCACTTAATAGTGCTAGGCTGGTATTATTTTTCATTGTTACAAATAAACTTGTTTCTTCCTCCAGGTATTGAATTGATATCTCAGCGGATAACCTCGTCCTCGGAACACACCCTATCTCTAGTCCCCGTGTTAGAATAAGTGTTTCATCTGCTAGTGTTAAAATAAGTGTTTCACCTCCCTGTTTCTATATGTTTCACAGGTATTGAATTGATATCTCAGCGGATAACCTCGTCCTCGGAACACACCCTATCTCTAGTCCCCGTGTTAGAGGATGGTCTCAAACACCGACCTCGGCCCAATTGGTCCGCCTCGTATATGAACTGTGAACTCAACGATGCGGAAGTGTGGCTCAAGAGTGCCATCCAGGAGGAGAAGGAGGTGAGCGTGGTGAGGGATTGGATGGGTGACGGTCCTATCGTGGTGTCGTTGATGAATTTAGACCCTAAAACCATGTTCAATGAAGGCTTAAAATAGCGTGGAGGGGAGGGCTTAGAGCATAGAGCTTTTTACCCTCTGCTCTCCACTCCGCTCTGTTTTTAGCCTAAGATCCCTGTTTCTTTCATGTAATGATTTAAAATCTGTTCAATGAAGGCTTTTAAAAATAGCGTGGAGGGGAGGGCTTAGAGCATAGAGCTTTTTACCCTCTGCTCTCCACTCCGCTCTGTTTCTAGATAATTAACGTCCTTGAAACTTTGTTTAATGCTGCCACTCAGTTTTAAATCTTTACCGTGTTGCGGAGCTGGATTTTTACTTGAACGCTTAAGGCCGTCACTCAACGTCAAATTGTTACCGTCTCTGAACAACTCACATTCGCCGTCATCAAACGACAGCTTATGCCCTACATGGAGCGAAAGATTGGCGTTACTTGCGAATCGGTTACCGTCCGAAAGGTTCAGTTTGTCGTTGAAGGATAGTTTGATGCCGTTTTCCCAGGAGAAGCTGTTTCTATTGCTTAGTGATAGATTGTGGACGCTGATGAGGGAGTGAGCTTTGGGGAGTGGTTGGATGTCCTCCTTGGAAGATAGTTTGGCGTTTGATGGTTTGACTTCACTCCGTGAGAGGTCGTTGCTATCAGCCAAATCTAGGTTGTTGTGTTGTAAATCATTGTCTCCGGCTTCGATCGATGTGTCATCACGAAGTAATACTTTGTTACCGTCTTTGAGTGATATGTTATGGGAGCTCCCTCTGCCGGCGTTAAGTGAGACTTTGGATTTGGTGGCTTTTCGGTTCTTACTGTTGGCGTTACTGGATTTTGATGCATTCTGGAGTTCCGGAACTCCTGGTACACTCGAGTGGTCAGAGACTTCTGCGGACTTTTTGGTGGACTTAGATTTTAGCTTTCTACTGGGAGATTTTCCTTTTGGCGCTTTCCCAATGATGGCCAGGGAAGGATGTATGTTCAGAGTTTCCGTTTCACTCAGAGACAGATTTCGCACGGGAAGTTTAGAATTACTTCGGAGCTTTCTTCGCTTAGAGTACTTGCTTTTCGTGTAGCGGGAGAGGTTCTTCTGTTTCTGTGCATCTGGCAAGGTCTCGTTTACAGCGTCTACTTGCGTCGTCTTGCTTAACATAGGTGACGCTAAAACCGGTCTTAAAATAACGACTGAAGTGTTATCTAAAACTTTCTCGCTTTGAGTTCATAGGTCGTCGCGACAGATTTCAAGATCAGAGCTCATTTGTGTGATGACAAAAATCCCCCAAAAGCCCTTTTTTTTTGGCTTTATGGTTTTCTGGACAAAATTTTCACCACCATTTTCGTGTTCCTGATAAAAAGACCTTTAATTTGATATATAGGTCGACCAGGTTTGGATAAGTCCTTCTATGGGGACAGACAGACCGACCGACCGACTGAAAAACACCGAAGCGAATACAATAGTCCGTCCCTTATACCTTTTTATTACTATTGTAATAATAAAGGAAGGACGGACTAAAAAGTGATAACACTCTCATTTAATATAAATTGCCTACAGGACATTCGGAAAAAAATCGGATGAAATTCACAAGTGGGAACAAAACAGTTTTAGAAAAAAAAAAAATAATAATGTAAAATCAAGTTATCCAATGAAAAATTCTCCTCTACCAGGTACTCTCCCTGCGTCAGCCAGTCGAGAAATGCTACTGCCTGTCCGTGGGCAAGGTACGGTACCAGTGTTACTTCGATTCTCGCCCGGGGCGGATTTTATCCTGAACGGATAATGTTCGTTCTCGGAACGGCTGGCTTTCTCCTAGCCTGTCTTCCTCTTCTCTTCGGTTTCGGGACCTTAGCAGTTACAGTTCCCTCTATCAAACCTCTTCAAAAAAACCCCCTGTGGTTCGATTCTCGCCCGGGGCGGATTTTATCCTGAACGGATAATGTTCGTTCTCGGAACGGCTGGCTTTCTCCTAGCCTGTCTTCCTCTTTTCTTCGGGACCTTAGCAGTTACAGTTCCCTCTATCAAACCTCTTAAAAAAAACCCCTGTGGTAAGATGAGGCATAAATGAATAAATAAATAAAAAATTCAAAGTAAAAATGGGGCTCGAAAAAATCTTCCCCATTTTAGCATTCGCATTCCGCTATTTAGCAAGCCATACGCCCTTTGCCCCGTAAAACCGGCCATAATTCAAACTGCGAAGGTCTTATTGTCCTGAAAGCGAAGACAGAAGGAAGACGGGATAGGAGAAAGCCAGCCGTTCGGCCTAGCGCTTACAAGGTAGACGCGCTACCAACCAAGGCTGGCTAATCCCATCTTTAAACTGCGTTAAGAAAAGAAAGTCAGCCTAGTTGGCTTGGTTGCTAGCTGGTCTGTCTTGTAAGCGCTTGGCCGCGGGTTCGATTCTCGCTAATTTTTTTGACTTGACTCGGACTCGAACCACCAACCTCCAGATCCGAAGTCCACCACGCTAACCACTGCATTGTTTATTTACTTTTGTTTGTTACTTATTTTTGTACTTTTGTTTATTGCTTAATTGTTCATTTGTTTGTTCATTGTTAGTTGGTGTCCTTAATCATGTACACAGCTTAAGAGAGAATTTTGCTGAAATCAAAGTCGATCTCGAGTTATACTTAACTTTCTGTGGCGAAGCTCGGGCAACCCTCTAGTTCATTTCCAAGTCGAACCTGTCTAATGTGGAATCCAAGGGAGAGGCAATTTTTTCCCGCTTATCCAGGTTTTTCAACCACAAAAGTGTTTCCATTCCAAAATGAAGGGGCCACGATAGATGTTTTTATCGATGATTTTCCAGCAAAGGTAGGACCAAGGTAGCGCTGCACACTGGCCAAGTCAAAAACAGCAGGACTTTCCGATGTCAACAAAATGCAACTCAAAATCAAATAAATCTTAAAATAGTTAAAAATACCTACCTATAGAAGTAATAAACATAACAGAGATAGGTGTCCAATTTTTTGATGAAGTATATTTTCAAAAGTTTCTATGTAGGTATGCCTATACGAGTAAGACTAAGGTATTTTGGCAGAGTAAAAATAGAGCTTAAAATAAAAATTAGTTACAAGATTTTTTTTTTGGCGAAGATTTTTCTGTCACTCGAGGTTCTTTTGGGGGAGTAGGTATCTAGGTGGGTAAACACAATATAAATATGCACATTTTTAGTCCGTCCTTCCTTTATTATTACTAATAATAAAAGGTATAGGGGACGGACTATTGTATTCGCTTCGGTGTCGTCTGTCTGTCGGTCTGTCGGTCGGTCTGTCCCCATAGAAGGACTTATCCAAACCTGGTTGACCTATATATCAAATTAAAGGTCTTTTTACCAGGAACACGAAAATGGTGGTGCAAATTTTGTCCAGAAAACCATAAAGCCAAAAAACCAAAAAAACTGGTTTTTGGGGGATTTTTTTCACATTTTCTCACACAAATGAGCTCTGATCTCGAAATTTGTCGCGACGACCTATGAACTCAAAGCGAGAAAGCTTTAGATAACACTTCAGTCGATCATTTAAGGATTTAAGACCGGTTTTAGCGTCACCTATGTTAAGCTACGCCGAGAAAGGCCAATAAATGGATGGGTGACATTATATTGGGAATAAAGGGAGAACGGGCTCCAGTCTTGATTTTAAATCATTACATGAAAGTAAAATAAAAAAATATATGTCCAATGGTAAACACCTCTGCAACAAAAGTAGGCTGATATAAAACTATTTTTAGTCATAGACAGAAAAAATACCGACAATGTTGGAGCGTGGGCACCTGTTACATTAGCTCTTCTAAAGAAAATAACTAATTTTCCATCACTCCTAGCTCATTTTACTTGCTCGGAACATTTGATCCAGATTACGAATGCCTAGATCAAAGCAGCAGTGCCCTGATCAATAGCTCGTTCCTTATCCTCACACCTCTACCTACGGTTAGTAGCTAAATGTGACCGCTATATGGTCATAATTGTGTATCGTCTATCACTTCATCCACATGAATTATATTGTTAGATACAATACGGGTAATACTAAATTACGTCTAGCACCAGTGTAGCGCTAGGTTTGAAAATAATCCCGAAAAAGATGTAAACATCCAGGGAACTATGGTAAGATAAGCACATCGAATGGAAGATGCTCCTTTTTTTTTTACTTTAGACCAGAGGTTCTCAAACGGGTGGGCGCGCCCCCCTGGGGGGGGGGCGTGGAGACAAATCAGGGGGGGGGCGAGCTTTTCCTATAAAAAAAAAACAAATTTATTCAAATTACCTGGTAGGTAATTTGGTATAAATTAAGTTTAAGTTTGGTATAAGTCTCCAACTCTGCTATCTAGAGATACGTCCAGCGTAATCATAATATCAAACGCCTAGAAAAATATTCTGATTATGCCGCGCTAACTGCAGTAGCCACTGAGGTTGGTTCGTTTTGTTATTTCATAAAATCTATAAATAGGTAACCTATACTTACTTGAATATAAAATAGAGGAGGTGATAGAGCTCCTTTTATTAGAGGAGGTGATAGAGCTCCTTTTATTAGAGGAGGTGATAGAGCTCCTTTTATTAGAGGAGGTGATAGAGCTCCTTTTATTAGAGGAGGTGATAGAGCTCCTTTTATTAGAGGAGGTGATAGAGCTCCTTTTATTAGAGGAGGTGATAGAGCTCCTTTTATTAGAGGAGGTGATAGAGCTCCTTTTATTAGAGGAGGTGATAGAGCTCCTTTTATTAGAGGAGGTGATAGAGCTCCTTTTATTAGAGGAGGTGATAGAGCTCCTTTTATTAGAGGAGGTGATAGAGCTCCTTTTATTAGAGGAGGTGATAGAGCTCCTTTTATTAGAGGAGGTGATAGAGCTCCTTTTATTAGAGGAGGTGATAGAGCTCCTTTTATTAGAGGAGGTGATAGAGCTCCTTTTATTAGAGGAGGTGATAGAGCTCCTTTTATTAGAGGAGGTGATAGAGCTCCTTTTATTAGAGGAGGTGATAGAGCTCCTTTTATTAGAGGAGGTGATACAGCTCCTTTTATTAGTGGAGGTGATACAGCTCCTTTTATTAGTGGAGGTGATACAGCTCCTTTTAATTTTGTGTTCCGATCTCGTCACATAAATTTCCTTCATCCCATCTTTTTTTTCTATATCTTTTGTATTTTTTTTTTCACTTAGCGCTTAGTTCTTTTTACCCCCCGAAAAAGTGTATTTTACCCCTCGGGGGGTAAATACCCCCAGGTTGGGAACCAATGGTCAAATCTCCTTAAAAAAAAAAAAAAAAAAAAAAAAAAAAAATGTGCTCTCAAAATGAAGGAAAAGGTAGGTACCTATATTAAATGTACCTAATAGACCTAAGACATAGCATTTCATAGTATGTATCTACATACCTATGTACCTACCTCTAATAAAGTAGAGATAAGTATCTGTAACATGATATTATAATGTACCCATGCCATTATGGATTATAAAGTTGTCATTCATGTGCCGCCTATGTACCTATGTTTATTGTTTAATATAGGTACTTACCTATTTATTGTTTAATATACTTACCTATGTATTTAATATCTACCTATGTACCCAAGTATATGTAATATATGTACCTATGTATGTGCTTACTATCATAAGATATCGGGTTAGTTTCGACCGTCTTTTCACCTTGACAATGGAAACTCGATCCCCAATTCACGATCTTACCTGAGTCGTTATAAACATAAGACAAATCAGGGCAGGGACGGAGACAAAATGAGATCGGTTAGTTGGAAGAGAATGCCGCAAGCAGACTGCACATTAGGCGGACCCCTTCCTTCGGACCGGTCCGACTGACCAAATTCTGGTCCAAGGAACTAGTGTGTAGTCTACGCCGCGCCGGGCGAAATTTTATGTTTCTTCGGACAGGTAGGTCCTCTGGAAATCAAAACACGTTTGATTTTTGGTCCGACTTATGAGTTTGCTTGTAGATTATTTGAAAAAAAAGGAGGAAAGGGGGCAGAAGAGAAGAAAGCCAGCCGTTCCGAGAACGAACCTTATCTGTTTTGAACCCTGTTTGTGAGGAGAGACGCCCCTGAGTTAGTCACGTGCTAAATAACTAGTTTTCCCAGTAGGTATCTATACCCATTTTTTTTACAAAAGAAATTATATTTTAATTTTATTAATTGTGTAGGACTCTAGGTAAAGTTACCTATCTTTGGTAATTATAACTACCTAGGAAGGTACCTATATATATACTTACATTAGAGTAGGTTAGTACGTAGTACTCGTACCTAGGTACCTACCAACTTTAAATGTTCAATCTGACCCTACATTAGATAGGGGGAATTAGTCTAATATGGTCCACTAGGTAGGTATATGGAATTATGGACCAGTTTTTGAAGGTGCCTGTATTTCGGCAGATAGGTATTGTCTCCACAAATCGAAAAGTCGATCTCTTTTCTGACATTAGTAGTTTTTATAGTGCTTACATCAATCTCTCAGAAGACGCATTGTAAAGTTTCCATTTCCACAAAATTATTCGGAGAGGCGGTATACGTAACCGGCATCTTTCCCCTACTACCTACTAGGTAGGTAGTTACATGACTTTTATATTACCTATGTAGGTACATACTTTACTATATTTATCTACCAATGTACATACTTTACATACAAATTTGCTTGAAAGTTAAAGGCGAGGGGAAATCCATTTATTTGTTATTACTTTTCTGCATTCACAATCAACTGTTTGCGATAAGAACGTTTCCAACGTGCGTAACAGCACAATCCTTACTCAGGAAAGGGAAAACCATTGAGGCCAGCCACTCACTGTAAGGTAGACCTGACAGGTCCGCCTGTCAGGTCTACCTGATAGTGTCTATGCTCATCAGGCATCAGGTAGACCTAATAGGCGGCCGTCACAATCAACCTATTCTTTTTTTTTTAAGAGGTTTGACAGAGGGAGCTGTAACTGCTATGGTCTTATCGTCCCGAAATCGAAGAGAGAAGGAAGACAGGATATTTTCCCATTTAAACCTGTAGTACACACATACATACATACATACATACGTACAGACCATGGGCTAAAAATCACTTTTTAGTCCGTCCTTCCTTTATTATTACTAATAATAAAAGGTATAGGGGACGGACTATTGTATTCGCTTCGGTGTCGTCTGTCTGTCGGTCTGTCGGTCGGTCGGTCTGTCCCCATAGTTTGTTCTACTTTTTCCCATTTAAACCTGTAGTACGTACGTACGTAACGTACAGACCATGGGCTAAAAACCACTTTTTTGAATCAGGGTCAAAACACGGATATTTCCAACCATTTCCCGATTTTTGAAAATTTGGACCGATTGCAATACTTTCATTACTAGTATAGCTCCGCTATACTGTAGTAATAGAAAGTAAAAATCTAGTCCCGGCCCTTTTGGGCCAAAAACCTCCTTATAATTGAGAAAAAACCTGGATAGGTATAATGGAATTTTTTTCCGTTCATGGTCAAGATTGACCTCTATATAATAGAATCTTCTGATTCCGGACCTCTGTATATTAGAAAACCTGGTTACAATAGAAAAATAGAAAGTAATCAATAGAATTTTAGCTCTGTCCCTTGGATTCTGTTATATCCAGGTTCGACTGTATATTAGGTATTTATCATTGTTTGTACCTACTAACGCAATCCCTACATATCCGATTAGGCTAAAGGTGGGTACCTACGTACATACATAAATAGTGGACACGGAGAGCATAATATAAACAGTAGGTCTACCTACAATACCTACCTACAAGTCCCTACTCATAGTAGGTAAAAGTCAATAGACCCCCCAAAAAAACACTTCGTGTTAAAAAATTAACGTCAAGAGTTACCCTCCACAAAAAAGTACTGATATAAAACTATACTGTAGTAATAGAAAGTTCAAGCATATTCTCTCCTCCCAATCCAACTGTCAAATAGACGGCCTCATTCTGAAGCTGCACTACCGAGTCACTTGTGCTATCCTGCTAGGGGCATGCATAACGCTGGCGGCCCGTCAATTCGTAGGCAACCCCATCTCTTGCATCTTCAGCCCGGAAATTCCTGAGGAAGTGTTCAACACGTACTGCTGGATTCACTCTACTTATACTGTGGTATCCGCGCTGACGAAGAAGATTGGAGTCGAAGTCGCGTACCTTGGAGTGGACAACTCGCGACATGACCGCGAGGAAACTAAAACCTGCCGATTCTATCAATGGGTCTCCTTCTGCCTTCTGTTCCAGGTAAAGAGTTCGTTTTTAGCTGACTGTGAAAGGAATTGTTGGTTTCTAATTAGTTGAATCCCAGAACACCAGTTACTTATTCTCTAGTCGAGAAAAGTTACTGGTGTTCTTCTTTTCAAGATGAATCTTCACAAAGTCACGTCAGAATCTATCAGTATGTATTCTAGAAGTCACAGAACAAGAATTTAAAATTTCATTTGACTTTCTTGTATGATTTATCATTATCACTCTGTCATGTTGTACTGGATTTGGTAGATTCGTATAAGCTTAACCCAATCTTTAGGGCTGTTTGCCCCTACACCTACACCCAAGTCGCAGAGTGGGCTTTGCGGTGTAGGTACTGGAAGGAATCGTATCTCGAATTAAACTATCAAAATGTTGTGTTTCTGCGTACCTAGGTGTTTCCTACATTTGCTATTACGCTCGAGAGTATTGGATAGCAAATGTTTTCTTTATTGGGCTAATAAGCTAAGAATAGGGAACACTGCACTCTCTTGGTTATGATGCAATCAGCAGCCTCCAAATTATTATTTTTATCTCTACCTGGGTAAATAGTGCGTGTATCGTACTTCCTCAGTCATTGTTCAGGAACAGTGCGTATTGGATAGCACAATGTTCTCCCACAGGTTCACAGCAGGAGGCTGTGGAGAAATGTCAACTTGATATGCCTTGGGAAAAAGCTGTCATTCCGAAGAAGACGGTCTGTTGGAGCTGTAGCTGACAAGAATACCTGTCTAATATTTTACAGTGATAAACTTCACTGTAAAATATTAGACAGGTATTCTTAAAAAAGAAAAATGAAATGCCTTATTAAATAATTTTACGTAATGTTCTACTCGTATTCCCAGGTTTATTTACCATAGTAAGCAGGTGAGCCTTTAAGCTTTCACTAAGCATTATGTAAGAGGGTAGGTACCTACCTACATCCTTGGTCATTTTTTGGAGGTGTGTCATCCTAACCCATGACATCCAACACTACAAACCAAGAAAACTCACGGATGTACATCCCCTTGTATGCCTAACTTGCCCACGTTTGTCTTTCAAAACGAACAATAAACTCAACAATACTGTGAGGAAAAATGAAATAATAAAAAGCGATGAGAATATTAAACTCATAATTAGCTTCACTTCTGTATGACGATCTCACTTCCCAGCCAGTGCATTTTATTTTGGCATTCATCTTGAAACGAAAACGTAACGCCCCAGTGTGCGTGACTGAATAGCACGGCTCAAGTGTTACGCCTAACGCGTGAGCCTGGCACTGGCGTGAATTGATGAATTCTGAAGAAAAAAGTGAACCCTTCAAGATCGAACTTACTAATAATAATATAATGAGTATTGTAAATGAAAATGTAATAATTAAATATCTTAGCTTGAGAAAAGAAAGAAGAAAATCTACTCTATCAAAATCAAAAGCTTGTATTCGCGGCGTATTTCAGTGTGAACAAAGTACCCATTCAGTTGCGGGCGAATAGCTTATCGGGGTAGTTTTCTACTTGAGTGTGGTGACTGTGGTGGAAGAGAAGGCCTTTTAGAAAACCCATATCGAGTTTCCAATTATTGGTTGTCTTTCGTGATAATCAATGAATCTTTCGACATCAAGTTCGAATGAATGGGAAGCTTTGACACGCGATAGAATTCCAAGTGGACCTTTCTGACTCACCAAAAAGTTGGTTTTCAAGCGGGTTTTCACGAAAAAGTGTGCGGGTTTCTCGTGGCTTTCACCAGAAAGTTCACGAATATTAAATCATTGAAAACAAATTTTACTTTTTTTTTAGTTGAAGTTTGAAGTTTTTAGCCAAAAGTACACGAGCTTGCCCGTCGAATAACGAATTTTTTACAAGGTCAAATGGCGCTTTTACTCAGAGATGTTCGTCTTTGACAGACGAATAAAGATTTTTCCTGATTTATATGAATAAAACGAACCTTCTTTGAATTTGTTGAAGTACCGAAACCACAGATCAACATGTTTTGTTACGATGTAAGTTTCTGTGTGGTATAGGTAATGAGTTTGACAGTAAGAAATATATCCCGTGATAAATCGATTTAAAAAAAATTGGACCGATTGCAATACTTTCATTACTAGTATAGCTCCGCTATACTGTAGTAATAGAAAGTAAAAATACCGGTAACTCTTATATTTTGCTGAGCTGACGACATAGGCTCCCGTACGCGATGACGTCACATCAACTGTCCTGAGCAAAGTTCTTTTGTCGGCAACAATAGTGCAATGTGGTTATGCGCATTTGTTTCTGCGCATTTATTACAATGTGACGTCACAACTGAACTTTTTTCATTAGAACGGCAAATAAAAATTGAATTTGGAGCGTTGTGGATAGTACCTAATACCTAACTTTGAATCGCGATACCGGCGCGGCCATTGACCTTTTTTTTATGTTTGGACCCTCCCCCCCTCCCCCTCGGCAAAATCCTGGATACGCCCTGGCTATCTTATGGTCGTCTATCAGCTTCTTAGTTTATTGGTCGTAAAGAGGTTCCGCTAGTATATAATAGAGTATAAAATAATATTGGTGCTTATTTATATGCTTTGAAGAGGACTAAAAAAAGTCCTTTCACCCCAGCAGGAGGAGTATCAACAGCCTATTGAACTTGGGAAGTCACTTTACATCCAACTGTAAGGCCAGCCACTCATTATCAGGTAGACCTGACGGGTACACCTGATCAGGTGTACCTAACATCTGATGAGCACATACACTATCAGGAAGACCTGATCAGGTACCGCCGAAAAGATCCGTCTGTCAGGTATACCTGATGAGCACACACTTTATCAGGTAAACCTGACACCTGATCAGGTTTATGAGTGGCTGGCCCATCGCAAATTGGAAGCGTAGACGCGCGACTTTAAGTTTGGTTCCGGTCCTCTTTGAGGCCAACTTTGGCAACCCCTGACAAGTTTTACATCGGAAGGTTTGCCATTTCTATTAGGAACTCCAAGTTTTCATAATGAGATAGTTTGCAAGTAAACAAGGTACCTTGCGAATTGGCAGGCGCCATTGTTACACTGGACTTCGAAATTTTCAGGACATTCGTGGATTTGTATATAAGCTGAACCCATCTTTTGGAGCAGTTACCCCCACACAGAAGCCTCGGAGTGAGCTTTTTGTGTATGATAGGGGACATTGGCCTTTTTTTTAAGAGGTTTGACAGAGGGAACTGTAACTGCTAAGGTCTTATGGGATCTAATTTTGGCCCCAAAGGGCGGAATTTTTTTTTTTTTTTTTTTTTTTTTTTTTTTTTTTTTTTCAAAAGGCACATTTACCGATTGAGAATCGCTGATCTATTGAGATTGAGAACTTAATAGAACCAAGAGAGTTCTAAATTTTACCTCGATTTCTTCCTCTGCTTGTTTTTGTTTCGCCATAACTCTCAAGCGGTTTGTCGGATTTGGACGAAATTTGGCAGAAATGCTCAATGCGTAAACGGGATTTTTTCATCTGACTTCGGGCTCCATCGGACCTTTGAGAGTCCTTTGGGAGCTGCTCTTCTGAGGGAGTGCCAAAGTTCACTGAACCACTAGAATAGAATATAGGTAGGTACTGTTGGGTAGGTACCTTATTTATTTATTCAATTCAATACAACCCAACAGTTAGAATGGACCTCCACAAAGTTACCCAGTCTTTAAAATAATAATAATAATAAAAGATGAGTGTTCCACCGCCGTTTTTATTTTGTAGCAATAGAACAACTGCTACATTAGACGCATGTGGTCTGTGTTGTAGCATGCCCAATATGCCCATCCCGTAGTATGCCTCTCATCAGATGGGCGAGAAGAGACACAATACCTGCTTTCCATTTAGGTGCTGGGTCAACACGAGAACACCAGAAAGTAACCCGTTGAAATATTTGCAATCGAAAAACGAGTACAAATTTTTGTCGATGGTGGGATTCGACGCTTCAATCAAGTACCTCATTTATAGTACTGTTAGGAGGGAATAGAGTCCTCCTTCCTGTGAATACTGCTATTCCAGGTTCCTCTATTTAGGTATCCCTGCCTAAGGCGAAGGCCTATCTGTAGGTACAAATATAGGAATAGTATACAAAGTAGCCAAAAATAGGTGAAGGGATACCTCAAAGAGAAATTCTTGAGTGCCTATTTAAGTATTTACAGTTCGTCCTGACACCTAAGAGCAAAATTCTTTTGACCCTGCAGGTATTCACAGTTCATCCTAACATTTCAGCCTGGGGCCTCAAGTGCGTGGTTAACCTAGTTCTGTAAACACTTCCTATCTAGAAAAAATCTATTTTTTTCTAGAAAAAGACACAGACATATTAGACTGATTAGACATCCTTAAATGTCCCATCTTCTTATCTAGAAATCTATTTAACAGACAAGTAGACATCCTTAAATGCGAAATTCTTGTGCCAATTTACTTTTACGGCACATCAAACATACTCTCTACCGAGAGCTAAAAATAGTTAACAAAATACAGGATGTCTTTGGAAAGAGAAAATGTCTTCGAGAGTGAAAGCGGACATTAATATTTATTGCCCTAGGGACAATTTTTTTTAAACGTCGCCAGTTCCGTTCTTCTCATGTAAAAGCTTTTAACCTCACTGTAAGGGTGTATAACTGCCAAGATTTTTTTCACTATTGGTAAGTATAGGGCCTTGACCCCCTCTGTAGGGGCCCTGGGTCCCCTCTAAACTTTTGCAGCCAGGCCTACAGTAAAGGAGAAAAATTGATTGCTAAATACACGGCCCTGGTAGGGACCGTTCGTTGGACTTACTGTGTCTGAAGCATTACCTTAATAGTCTGAACGAATAGTGAGAATCGGGCTAAAGGATATGTCCCTTATAGACTCGCGTGGTCTGTGTCGTAGCGTGCCCATCCTGAAGTATGTCCCTCATCAACTAAGATGTTTGGCTAGGAGACGTTAAACAGAGATAGTCTACTCTAGCGTCTAGCTGTGGGACTATAAACAGGAATGAGAACAGCTAACCCCACTTAGTTCAACACCAGAAAGTAACTCTCGTCGATCGACGACGTGAAGAGGTGAATCTATGTTGTCGAGGCAGTGTACGGTTTCGGTCGACGTCAATCGACCATCGATCGACGCGACGGTCGATTGACGGGGTCGACTATGTGTGAACACAGCTTTAT
Source organism: Diaphorina citri (assembly GCF_000475195.1). Taxonomy (NCBI): domain Eukaryota; kingdom Metazoa; phylum Arthropoda; class Insecta; order Hemiptera; family Psyllidae; genus Diaphorina; species Diaphorina citri. The sequence goes on along the minus strand of NW_007377537.1, from coordinate 102,391 downwards.
AAAGCACAAATTCATGGAAGGTCTATTTTTTCGTTTCAGCTGCCCTAGGCGCGGTCACCATAGGAACTGGCTTGGCATGGACCTCCCCAGTATTGCCAATATTGACGTCTACTACTGAGACGTCCGTTTTGAACGAGCCAGTTGACCGTGGGCAGGCTTCCCTTATCGGATCCCTGATTGCCATTGGGGCCATATTTGGCGCCCTTCCTGCAGGTGAGTTTTTTAAATAGTTAGAGGAAGTGTCCCAATTATTGGCCCGCTCTAGGGGGTTTCCAGACAAAAATGGTTATGTAGATCTCTTGGGTCACTAGCGAGGCTGAGTACACCCCGAAATCCAAGCACAGATGCAAAAAAAAATCAATCCCGCCGGGAATCGAACCCTTTACCTCCGGCGTGAATGCCCACTGTTATTGTTCCAGCGGTGTAGCTGTACCGAGGGGGGTTGACTGTCTCTAGACTCTCTAGCCCAGATGACTTGGCCCGTCCCGAACCGCAGTCAGCCATCATGAGGACCTGTGCTTTTCCTTTGAAGCACCATAAACCTTTGTAACCTCCAGATAGCCAGACTGGTTAAGATTTGGCTGATCAATACTTAATTACTTATAGTCCAGCAACAAGACACTGGTCTGCCCCCTGTTTAATGTTCTCCAGCCAGACCTGAATGCCACTTGACCACGGAGATTGCTATGATGGCAACCCAAACTTTGGGCAGCTCATCAATAAATTATTGATTGTTTCTTTCGGAGCTAATAAAAATATAATCTTTCTCCCCAGGTTCAATCGCTGACAAGTTCGGGCGTAAGCCAGTCATTCTCGCTTTCTAAAAAAAAAAAAAAAAAAAAAACCCTTTACCTCCGGCGTGAATGCCCACTGTTATTGTTTCAGCGGTGTAGCTGTACCGAGGGGGGTTGACTGTCTTTAGCCAAGGTGACTTGGCCCGTCCCGAACCGCAGTCAACCATCATGAGGACCTGTGCTTTTCCTTTGAAGCAGGATAAACCTTTGTAACCTCCAGATAGCCAGACTGGTTAAGATTTGGCTGATCAGTACTTAATTACTTATAGTCCAGCAACAAGACACTGGTCTGCCCCCTGTTTAATATTCTCCAGCCAGACCTGAATGCCACTTGACCACGGAGATTGCTATGATGGCAACCCAAACATTGGCAGCTCATCAATAAATTATTGATTGTTTCTTTCAGAGCTAATAAAAATATAATCTTTCTCCCCAGGTTCAATTGCGGACAAGTTCGGGCGTAAGCCAGTCATCCTCGCTTTCTGTATTCCATTCATTATCAGTTGGGTTCTCATTCTGTTTGCTAAGAATGTGCTGATGCTGTTTGCTGCCCGATTTATAGCGGGTGTGGCCACTGGAGGCTTGTCCGCGATCATACCCATGTTCATCGGAGAGATTGCTGAGAGCTCTATCCGAGGTAAGGGTGGGGGTTGAGGTTGCTAAGAATGTGCTGATGCTGTTTGCTGCCCGATTTATAGCGGGTGTGGCCACTGGAGGCTTGTCCGCGATCATACCCATGTTCATTGGAGAGATTGCCGAGAGCTCTATCCGAGGTAAGGGTGGGGGTTGAGCCCCCAGATAAGGCCAGCCACTCCTTATCAGGTACACCTGATAGTGTGTGGCAGCAATAAAATGTCTATCAGGGGAAGTGCTGGAGAACTTTGTCCTCCTGAAAATTCTACCTGATAGTGTGTCTGCTCATCAGGTGTCAGGTAGGTATACCTGATCCGGTGAACCTGTAAGATCTAAGAGTGACAAGAGGGGTTGATGATGACTTTAAACCAGAGACCTTCAAATAGTCTACCATGGAAATTCTACCTGATAGTGTGTCTGCTCATCAGGTGTCAGGTAGGTATACCTGATCCGGTGAACCTGTAAGATCTAAGAGTGACAAGAGAGGTTGATGATGACTTTAAACCAGAGACCTTCAAATAGTCTACTATGGTACGCGCTACGCGTTTCGTTCTTATTAAAGTTCATCAGCTAGACATGGCTCTCAGAAGTCTCAGGATTCTCAGGCTAATGAGATTGTTCTATGGGAAATTAGGGAAAGTGAGAACTTATATGAGAAGTTGTCAACGCTACGGACGGCTCTTTTTATTAACTTTTCCGCACCCAATGTCTTCTGATGTGCAATCGACTAGAGCCAACATGCACTTCTGATGACCTGGCACTTGCAAACGAGAAACAATTCATTTGGCAAATCACTGGAGATTCCAAATCATTTGCGGACACGGAAAGTAAAGTAAGTATCCAGCCTAGTTAGCTTAGTTGGTAGTGCGTCTGCCTTGTATGCGCTAGGCCGCGGGTTCGATTCCCGCCCGGGGCGGATTTTATTCTGATGGGATAATATTCGTTCTCGGAACGGCTGGCTTTCTCCTATCCTGTCTTCCTTCTCTCTTCGATTTCGGGACGATAAGACCATAGCAGTTACAGTTCCCTCTGTCAAACCTCTTAAAAAAAAAAAAACCTACGTCAATAGTTTGAAGAGACGCCCGGCATAAATCAACACGGAACAGAGTTTTGATGTTTTACTGATTTTTTTTTTTTTTTTTTTTTTTTTTTTTTTTTTTTTTGTACGTCCAATTTCATTTTGTGTTTTACATATATCACCCATATTTTCCATTTCAGGTATCAGCGCGATCATCGTCGGTATCGTCCAATTCATCATGACCGCACTGTCTGTCGTCTTAGTCGACAAGGCCGGACGGCGAATCCTCCTCCTGCTGTCAGACTTCGTGATGGCGTTGTGCCTTGGTGTCCTCGGGTTTTATTTCTACATGATGGAGGACGGGAAAGATGTTTCCAGCATATCCTTCCTGCCGCTGCTGTCCGTCATATTTTTCATCGTCATGTTCAGTTTAGGCTACGGACCTATTCCTTGGATGATGGTTGGTGAGCTGTTCGCGCCTGAGGTGAAAGGAAGCGCGACAGGTATTGCTGTCGCGCTCAACTGGATTTCCGCTTTCATTGTGACCCTTTGCTTCGTATTCCTTGTCAAGAACCTCGGGTCGGCGGCGACCTTTTGGATCTTCTCGGTCATTTGTTTCGTGGGGACGTTGTTCACTTTCGTCCTCGTCCCGGAAACGAAGGGAAAGACGTTGAATCAGATCCAGAGGGAGCTGGGAGGCGGGAAATAGAGTGGGGGATCCTGAGAGGAAATAGAGTGGGGGGGGGAATCCCGAGAAGAACACATTTGAAGGAAGCGGGAGATGAAATTAAAAGACGTATTTCGGGAAGGAATTGCGGGAAAGGAATGTGATTGTCTCCGCTGACGCCATCACCACCATGACCAAAATAGACGATCAATCTTGGGCCAGCCATTCAGTATCAGGTAGACCTACCAGGTACGCCTGACCAGGTGCGCCTGAAAGGTCTACCTGATAGTGAATGGTTGGCCCACAACCATATTTAGGAACAAAAAATATCACTCTCAAGTCAGATGTCTGGAATTGATGTTGGGCCAGCCATTCAGTATCAGGTAGACCTACCAGGTACGCCTGACCAGGTGCGCCTGAAAGGTCTACCTGATAGTGAATGGTTGGCCTACAACCATATTTAGGAACAAAAAGTATCACTCTCAAGTCAGATGTCTGTAATTGATGCTTCTGAGCAACTTGAGAGCCAGTATTTTGTTCTTATGTTTGGGTGTGAGAGTTTTTCATTCCTGAGATTGATTTTTTACCTGTATATGTGTGACAAAAGTGTTTAGTGTATCAATGAAAATGGCTCTTTACTCAAATCCTTGATTACCAAATGCCGATCGATCAAATTTTTCGTCCCACTTTTGGGCTTCTCTCTCCCCACCCTTTTCCGGATGTACTTTAACCCCTTTTATGTCCCTGGACGAGTTGGACTATTTTTAACATATCTGGTGTAGACAGTATTTTTCTGTATTTATCCATCGTTGGCATAGTTAGCAGACAGTATTTTTTCCTGTATTTATTTGTCGTCAATGGGACTGTCCGTGGTCCTAGTGGATAAGGCGGGAAGGCGACTGCTCCTTCTGCTGTCAGTAATTATTATGGGGTTGTGTCTGGGCGTCCTCGGCTTCTACTTCTTCCTGAAGGTTAGATTTCATGGCGTAGGTCCTTGCACGCGGGAGACCCGGGTTCCCGGTGGGATAAAAAAAATGATCTTTTTTCGAGTACGCAAAGGAAATAGCTAATATTTTAAAATGTTCATGCAAATGATTGATTCCGTGAAAGGCTGTTGCGCCGGGGTGCACTCAGCCTTGTGAGGAAAATGAGTCTTCTTCGTCTTTTTCTTCCCGTGTACAGACGGGATCAGTGTTTTTCGTCAGCCTCCCAATCAGCTCTAACTCTAACAAATTTTACGAGCGGATGCCCTTTACACTCAACCTTTGCTGTTTCTTTAGGAAGGGAAATTCAGGCTGGCATCCTCCCTGTTTAAAGTCTCCCAGCCAAACTAAGCTGGTCTACTCCCTATTTAACGTCCCCCAGCCAGACACCTTCAAAGTTGTGATATAATAACACAAAGTAACGACAATTATCTACTTCTTCCCCCAGAACTCCGGTTCGGATGTGTCCAGCATCGCGTTCCTGCCCCTCATATCCGTGATTATGTTCATCGTCATGTTCAGTATACCTTGGGGTGACAAAAACCTTTAGGTAGAAAATGAAATGTATAAAAAATATATAATAGGTATGCAGTGATTTGGAAATCTCAAACCACATGTTCAGTCTAGGCTTTGGTCCTATCCCTTGGATGATGGTAGGCGAGCTGTTCGCGGCCGAGGTAATTGTAATTTATTTATTTAAAGTGAATATAATAGAGGTTGGTTGGTTGGTTGGTTTCAAATGCTATAAATTGACTATTAGGTCATTTTTACTTTCTATTACTACAGTATAGCGGGGCTAACTAGTACCTAATGAAAGTATTGCAATCTAGTAAAGTATTTTAGTGTTGAGTGTTGTTGTGAGCGCCACACAGGTTTCTCTAAAATCCGCCCCGGGCGGGAATCGAACCCGCGGCCTAGCGCTTACAAGGCAGACACACTACCAACTAAGCTAACTAGGCTGGCAAACTCTATCCTTGAAGAAGGCTAACAAGTCCCTGTCCCTTTACCTCAGCTGTGTATTACTAATTAATTATATCGATTAATTCATCAAATGGATGACCAATTTTCAAGTCGAAATTTTTCCTCAATGAGGATTCGAACTTACGCTTACAATGGGATCGTGCCATACCGAGTAGAGCTGATAATACCCGGATAATATCTGAATATTAAAGGGAAACCCATTTTCACATATTTTTTATTATTATAATGGGTACCTGGGTTCTCAATTACTAGGGATCAAATCAGGCCTACAACCGAGGCTAGAAAAAAGGTCGAAAGATCTTTTCGGTTGTGAGGTCTCTATTTTTCCGCTCATTACCTCCCGCCCCGGTTCATTTCACAAGCCGCTCGTGTGTGTTTAGTGTTATTATTTTGAAAAAAAAAAAAAAAATTAATGTGCATATGTTAAGGGGTTCCCTGTTCTCCTCTAGAATGAGGTCAACGCAGATCAGAGTTCTCACTCTCACTTCATTAGAAAACAGAGTTTCTCCAGGTTATGTTCGTTTCTTCTGAGCCTCGATTTTGAGATATCAGGATTTAAAAGAAAAACAATGTTCAATCACTTCAATGTGTGTAATTTATGATATAATAGTAAAGGTTATAAAGGTGTGTCCAAACAGAGTCGACCGGCCGTCGATCGACAATGTCAGTATGTGTTGTCGAGACAGTGTAGACGGTTCAGTTGTCATCGATCGACAGCCGGTCGACTATGTGTGGACACAGCTTAAATAGTAATAAAGTTATCATGAAACTGTAGACCGAGGGTTAGAGTAATAATTAGCTAATTTATTAAAAAATAGAATATGAGCATAAGTACCTACCTAACTTGTTTATGAAGTAGAACTTGAAAGTCTCTTTGCCGTGAAAGATGTGCTTTTGGAATACGACATAAAAGTTAGAGGTACCTACTAAAGTGTAAAGTGCTAAAAGAAATCTCTAGCTATTAGCAAAGAGATGGCAAAATGTATCCAATTTTCCGCTAATGAGGTACATATAGGTATAAATAGCCTTCATATCTCGCGACTGACTAATACGCGATTTTACAGGTTCCGAGTAATTTACCTCAAACTCATTTCTCATTTGCCAATGACGGTCGTAATGAATTTGTTTTAACCCGTGTCTTGATTTGTAGAATAGAATAGAATATACATTGTTTATCCTGCCAGAATGAGACTGAAAAGTCCCTTTACTCCCGCAGTCTAAACAAGGTCTTATATATTTCATGGGTAAAGTTTACAAATATAACCTTGTTTAAATTAAAAAGAAAAAAAAAATATGTACTTGTACTTGATCGAATAGGCACCAAGTACTTAAATACCTTTTCGACAAATACAATCTTTCGAAGATCGGGTGATCATATGACTAGGTACTAAAACTACTTCTTCACGCGTGTCTTTCCCATGCCAGAGTGAAGTCTAGAAGACCAAAATGAGGGGAAAAGTAGCAGTGGATTTTTAATCGATTCGGAAGCACATACCGTCCGGTCAAAACAGCTATTCCGTCTCCCTCAAGGGGTTAATTCAAAATACATCAATCTTGATATGGGTGCCAAAATTTCCATCATAACATGAGAGGACGGGAGGGGGGTAAGTCAAGAATATTGTGAATAGACAAATTCATTCTTCTACGCTGAAAAATTGGACGTGTCATATCTTGGGGGCAACCGGCACATGAAGTGTCAAGAAACACCTGGGTTAGGATATTGTCTTACACGACGAAACGGAGATAGCCGATAAACATCGGGAGGTTAATGGCTACTTGCTGGATAGTTTATTGCTCTGGTCTAGAAAATATAAATGTAAAAAAAGAAAAAATCAATGTCTAGAAATTTGTTAATATTAAAGTCCCGAACTGACTCTCTTCTGTCGATTGAGGAAATGCGGATTTCGATCTGTTTCAAAACCTAAAATCCTACCCGGTGCGCAGCGTGAACAGTACTGCCAGGAGAACTTTAATAGAAACCAAGGGCTTAAAACCTGGGGAACTTGGTAAATTACGCGGTATAGGTAACTTCTAAACATCTTCATACTCACCCATAACTTCTCTACCTCTATCATGAAAAACATTACATAAATACAAAGTCGAAACAAGTATTTGTCATTTCATAAAGTTGTGTCATCTTTCATTGAATGGCATCAAATAATGTGTTTAATTGTTTATTGACATCTTAAATTGAAATCTTTGATCCAATCAGTTGTGGAGAATCTTTCAACATTGCATGCTGGGGTCAGTAGGTTATTCACTGGGCTCCAAACAGAAAGTTCCTACACAAGACAGTCGGATTTGTGTTTCCTTCTTGCCCTTTCAGTCGGAAAATTCGTTTTTGTGTTGACAGTCTGACAGATGTGAAGAAAAATAAAGGAAAGGGCGCAATAAGCGCCTATTTAATACGTACAGAAATGCGCTATAAAATTCTTCAAACGGAAGCGAGATTATTTAAATTAGCCGATTTTACCGCATGTAATACATATTTCAGAAAGAATTTTGAGAACCATTTTATGGTTAGGCACAGGAAATATTCCTAATGGTACTCGTAGATCATATGTAGTTATTACAAGTTACCTAGGTAAATTATAATTTCATTATTTTACGTAGGTATTTCTAGTAAAAGGGACATTCACAGGAACTGTTTCTTTAAGTCTTTTGACACATCTAATATCCTAAAGTTAAGAAGAAAATTACAAAACGCTTAGGCAGTGACTAAAGAGAAAATTTTCAGCCCGACACGAAACTGACACTCGGAGAAAACAGTCGGTCGTAAAGCAAATCTTGTCTCATTGTACTTGTGAGGCTTCGATATTATATAAGGGGGCTTTCTATTTCTTGAGCTTTGAAATAGATTTCACATAATTTTTCAGCTCAATTATTGCCAAGCTTCTTTTGAAAACAACGCGTGTCAAGATTTGACCGTGATCTAGGGGCATAGACCTACAAATGTCACTCTGATACCCAAGTCCCAATAAAAGACCGGTAGTGCACACCATTAACGTAAATCTAGTTGCCATAGATGCACAAATGGCCATAAACTAAAAGAATAAAAACATGCATTGGCCTCAACAAAGCTCTGCAGTTCTACAGGAAATTCCACCGGGCCAAATGTTTATACAAAAGAAATTAATAAATTTTTAGTAGACTAAAACAGAACAGCCCATCCCTATCATATCTACTCTTCCTCCCATTACAGTTTTTTATTTGGTTTTTCATGTGAGGGTAGTAAACTCCCGTAGAATTTTATAACAAAAGTTTGAATGACTATCATTAGATATTATTATTAGCTTACTATCGGCAGGGTATGAACCTCACTGGATATGATAGTGATAGTACTGAATATCCTATAAGTAATGGTCATATTGCACTATCACGGGTACATTGTAGCCTTTATGGTAAACTCTTATGATTTGAACGAGAGTTTCATGTTAAATGTACGTATTACAGATGATTATCACGTTTTTACCTAGTCTTGTTTCATTTTATCTGACTGGTAGGTATCTAGATGGGGAGCAGGTACAAGAAAGGGATTTATTTTGTCATCATTGTATCATTAATAATACAAAAGGCTGTACCTACCTATACCAGCAGATAAATCAGAAATCCAGAAAATCCCATCACAGATTTTCTTCCTGTTCGAAATTCTCTTATCGAAAAAATTGTGGGAAAGAGTAAAATACTCTGATGATAATAACACCTACTGTGATACCTACTACAGATATATTTATTTATTATTATAATATCACAATTCCTACTTATGATTGTGTCACTCTTCAGAAATTTAGACATTTGAAGTTCAAGATGGACATTCAAAATTTTCGAGTAGAAGAATAGGAAAATAAATTCAGCAAATTAGTGCCCCCGCTTACTAGATTTAATTCAGGGAAATAAATTGTGCGAGAAGATTGTGAGCAGAGCACCATAACTCGTGAACACTATAGAGATGTTTGTGACGCACACGCAGGTAAATCAGGCCTGATGTTAGGGAGGCCATTCCTGAAAGGGATGAAGTTGTGCTTTACATAGGTACACGTGAATTAACAATGGGGATGTAGAAGTGCCGCGTTTGCCAGTGAAGTATCTTTTCCAGGAATAAGTCCTATGTGAGATTCAGGACCTTCCTTGAAATCTACAACGAAACTTTCTTTTTCTTAAGAGGTTAACACCACTGTTCCACGGGGGTTCTACCCTCCATTCGGTGACAAGCTACCCGTCTCCTCACCCTGCCTGAAGGGTTCCAGCAGCACGCGAATAAGGGTCACCGATCTGGATACCAACCTCGCGCAACGTTGCTCAACTTCAGTGAACCCCTGGGAACTGGTGCATTCATCATGCTATATTGTTACCGGCTAAGGCAAGGGTCGCCAACCTTTTATGGGTCGCGAGCTACTCAGATGACGAGGAGACCCTTAGGGTGCTACCGTTTAGTCTGAAAACGAAAAACTTACGACTTAACGACGTAAATTTTTGGTTTCCATAAGAGTTGCTCTCAACTTGTGCGACTGTCTGCGAGCTGTGAGCTACCAGAAAACCTCTCGCGAGCTGCCGGTAGCTGGCGATCCCTGTGCTAGGGTGTATTTGATTTTCTATTTAAATGGAGTATCCAATAGTCCCTGCATACAATTTATTTCCATTGTTAGCTCCGTGTGTACCGTTGTATATCACACGTTATTATGGCGTAGGTACGCATTGCTTACGAAGCATAGTAACGCGAAACAACGCTGCTCCGTGATTCAATCAACACTTTTACTCTGTAGGTCAACAGTCTCGTATTCATTCAGTGAAAACGAAATGAAAATTCTCAATACGTAGGAAGTGTTCAGGGATGTTTGTAAAACTAGAGTCCGGATACCAGGAGGTTTTTTGCAATCTACGAGTATCTGTATCTAAGCTACCAATCCTGCAGATACTTATACCTACTAGTGGTTGATTTGAACCTTTGAAACAGAACAATAGATTTATTCCCACACATATGAATATGTATTGATATACGTGGCAACTGTATTGGGGTATCGTAATGTTTTGGAAGATCGTAACGGGCGCCCCGTTCAACTCTGGGGCCCCAAATTTCAATCAGCGACGTGCCTTAATTTAATGAAGATATGTACCAAATTTCATCAAAATCAGACCAGGCAATCGGGAGTTATAGCGGAACATACAGACAGACATCTAAACCAAATACAAAACGGTCGAGTTAAAACATAGACCTCACTATCGTTCGGTCAATGAGCTCTTCTCTAGGTGGGTGTATAGATGTCTAGTTTAAGTTGCAAGCCCTCAATTGTTTCATATCCATATGCCTGCAAAGTAATAATCGAGAAGTTGTAGGTACTTACCTACTTCAGTTGCAATTTTAAAGCAAGAAGAGTCCTGTTCTTTGTCACAGTTGGTTATTAACTAAAAATTATCTTCAACTTCGATCACTGCCTTGTGTAATATTTCCATTTCAGAGTTGTGGAACTGACAGGGTTTTGTCCCTTCACTCTAGGCGTGGGTGTCACTTATTTATTGACGAAATATTTCCATTATTATGAGAGAGGACTCCTCTCCAAGTGAAATGACAGCCCTGTGGGGGTTCATAAGTCCCAATGGAACATAAACAATAGATTATTTCTTATGGTAATGGCTGTTTTGTATTTCTTTTATTGTTCTGCGGTCCGAAATGTGTCTATTTCGGACGACAAGGTTGCAGTTTTTCTCCGCTCTTCCCTGATGGGAGACCCGAATGCAGGCATTGCCTTTCGTCGAATCATCACCGTAAACATTCTGGTGCTACCTTTAAATATGTGTATTCTACATATAACATGACTTCTGGATATATTATGTCACTCATTCGGCATTAATTACGACATTTTCCGTACCCTTTCCCCTTACATGGCGATAAATATTGTGATTTTACTGAAAATTTGTTTAAAAAGAACAACGAAGAGTACTTGGTCTTTTTTGCTATTTTCAGTCCCATCCATAATCATATTTATGTGCGTACCTAATACCTTCAATATAATGTACAGTTTCGAATTCCTGAACTGTCCAAAGACTCTCAAAGATTAACGGAAAGCTCAAGGATTAACTAACAGGATTAAAGAAGGATTAGGGAAAGATTAACTTAACCGCTACACGTTCACATTTGCACGCTTCAACAGTCAACACACTTTTGAGTGTCAGTTTTTATTCTTTTATTTCAAGCGATCGTTTTAATATTTACCTTTCAAAGAAGTGTACCTACTAATGGTCTTATCGTCCCGAAATCGAAGAGAGAAGGAAGACAGGATAGGAGAAAGCCAGCCGTTTCGAGAACGAATATTATCCCATCAGGATGAAATCCGCCCCGGGCGGGAATCGAACCCGCGGCCTAGCGCTTACAAGGTAGATGCACTACCAACTAAGCTAGCTAGGCTGGCTCGTGCTGGCTTTCCTCGGGTCCACTCAGGCTGGGTGATAATAAATACCCAAGTTCCGATACTTAAAAAGTCCCCCCCCCCCAAAAAAAGACATCGTTCTAAAATGTAGTAAACTTTTCTAAAATAATATATTTCTTTCTGATTGAATTCAAAAATACGGAGTACGAGTACCAGGTTAAATTCTAAATATGGGTAAGATTAGGGAGGTAATTTTATATTTATAGTTTTATTTTTAGAGCAAGGTACCTAATTATTTATATATTTTTTTAGAAGAAAAAGTTTTACAATACTTAGGTAATAACAATTTTATTTACACAATAAAAATTCGTAATATAAGGAGGGGAATACAGACAAATTAAAAACATGTAAAACTATAAAATAAAAATAATATGTACCATATGGCGGACTATTAACAAAAACCTCAGTTTTCTCTATAGAAACTAGCTGGAACCTAGTTTTCTTTCAAAATTGCAAACTTTCACCAAACAAAATGTGGGTAAATATCACACGGCTTTATCAACACATACCAAAAATATTGAAACTCTACTAAATAATATCCAGTTTTGTATCGTCAAACAATACCTTTTTTTCTAGACTAGAGGTACCTACATACCTAAGCAACCTTATCCCCTTTCTCATACCCACATGCCTATCCCATGCGAGAGTATCATTTTCCAATCAAATATACGAGGTCCTGTTTAGACTGCCGGGGTAAGGGGACTTTTCAGTCCTATTCGGGCAGGATAAACAGGGTAAATTCTATTATTTTCCTTGAAAGTCTGGGGTCTACTCCATAAAGCCTTTTCAAATCTGAAATCTTGTTGATGCTGTAAGCTTGCAGTCCTCAATTCTGCTTCATATTTTAGATTGAATATTGTCTCCTGTCTATTTCGGTTACTCTGGTCTAGTCTAGATTCTAGACTTGAAGCACAAACTTTGTATTTAGCTAAATGAACTGCTAAAACATTTGATACGCTGAACTCATGGGAGACCCAAACCCTTAGGCGCAATCCTAACCCCTTCGCCTCTCTCATTCGGACAGAACACCTACTCACCCCTGTTCCATAATACGAAACACAAGTTCCAGGGTTAGCGGTGAGGTAGAGTGTACAGCCGCTTGATGTATAATAGGAACCAGTCCTTCATCTAAATGCCGCATGTACTTGGCGTCAAACTTCTCTCCTCGGGTCCCTGCCTCATAGCCTACATCATCCGGATGAATAGTGACTCGTACGGCGAACTTACTAGCGTCAGCACTCGCTAGGGAATCTATCAGCGGCACCAGAGAGATGCACGTCGCGCGGGATATGCTTTCCGACAGTTTCTTCATATGATCGATAGGATCCTCCGTTGTCTTTGCGTTGAGATCGCTATTCTCTATGATAAACACTTCCGTCCAGCGGATAAGCTTGACCCCGCCTGTATAATCAGTACCGCCATGGACTCGGATGGATTGTACACCATCCAGTGGCTTCCCGTCTATCACGCTACGCACACCGACGTTAAAGTTGAGATCCTGAGGTCCCCATACAATATCAACACTCTCCTCTCCCTGTGGCCCGCACAGGATCGTATAGTCACGCATGTCATGCAATGCGGCACGCAGGGTAACCATGCCGTCAGGTAACAGATGCACCATGAGACCATCCTCATGGATACATGCCTTCCCTGTCATGCCATCGGATGTCTTGAGTGACGCGTTAAATAGAATGAACGCTAGACCTGTGCATGACTGTCCTGTGTTTGTCCTATGCGTGGTGGATTCTATCCTCTGGGTAGAATACTCTGATGTCTCTGCTTCTACGTTCTGTACACACACCAGATGAGAGTCTGCCTGCGCACTAAAGTTCCCGGCAAACGCCAGATGACTTTCATTCGAATGGTTGATCGCTTTGACTACTTGGTCGTAGAAATTCTTAGGTATAATCACCGAGGTTTTATTCTCTTCCATGTGTATCAATAGACCGCGTACTGTAGGTAACGTGTACGCATAGGAACGGAAGTCTGCTAGCAGTTTGATGATAGTATGTCCTACATCTATATACACAGGCTCTCTGTAGCGGATGGATAGTAAGGGACAGGGGTAACACTTGAGAGCAGCACCTAGTCTGAGTACTAGTCTCAGGGGGAATAACTTGGCCCATGGAATTTCCCACCGATGTACTAGGACTCCAAACAGATAAGGCGGGTCAGGTAAGGTCAGATGAGTCAGACACTGATTCGTCCGACGTATGAATATAAAGCCGCCATGATCTTTACTACCTAGCAACTCTTGTACTGTAGGGGGAGACGGTACGAAACACATTTCAGTGACTGTAGATCCTTGTGCTGCCTCTGTGTAGATATACAGAATGACATGGAATATATGCTGAGGGGGATACTCCTCGCCTTGTGTACACGCTAGTAGGAACACCACCTCATCCTGTCCTACACAGTTCAATCCCTCACTAGTTACATTCCATACTGTTCTCTTCTTTCCCAAACAACAATCCAGCTTGATCTTCTTCACATGAGCGAATAGATTCCTATGGATGGCAAACTTCACAGACTCCTCCAGACTGAGAGGGGAAGTGAGTTCTGAATAGCTCACTTCCCCTCCGTTGCTGGCTAGGATAGGTGGTAGTCCTGTGGTCGGAATGAAGCTGTTACTATCCGGATGAAGAGGTCTCTTATGGAAGAGATTCCCAGGAGGTGTACCGACACGCTTGATCATTCTATTCTTCCGTACAATAGGTAACTTGGATACTTCCCTCTCAGCATCTAACTCTGTTAGATCACCACCAGGTTTAATTCCATCGCTGAACATGACTTGTTTGGCTCCCTCGCGAGATTTCAAACTCCCCTCCCTCTTGAGTACACTAACAGGGACTAGTACACTAGGTGGGGGTTGACTGCCGCTCTGTGCTACTTGTTGTAGGGGAGGGATGGTAGAGCAGTACTCCATGGGGTTATTGGGGTTTGGTTTCCTGGCCGGCGGCGGCGGGGTGTCTTGGCTTGGTTTCATAAGAATATCATAACACACGAGACACACACGCTCTGCCGCGTACTGGAGATATTCTAGCGTGGCGCGTCTGTTACAACACCGGGAACATAGGACCTGGCCACACGCACGGCAATGGTGTCGTCGCTTCACCAGTGTGAACCGGGCCTGGCAATGCATACACACAGGGGCCTCTGTATCGGGGACCCAGAAGGGGGCGCGCTTCCCCAGCATGGAGTGTTGAGGTGAAGGGGTACTCTGTGCTTCGCCACTGGTACCTTGAGCCACACTCGCCGCGGGCTCCGAGTCTGAGAACAAGGAGACACAATCAGGTGGTGGTTAGACAAAGGCTAGGCTTGAAAAGTAGGAGAAGAAAAATTACGGAAAAAATCTACCTATTTCTTTAGTTTATTTTTTTCTTTTTTCCAAGCCTAGCTTTCCATTGTATACGTACTATTACTAGGGTTTACTAGGCTCAATTTTTGACAATGACAAATTTTTTGAAGCTGAAAAAGTTTCAGCTTCAGTCTATCCGTTCCGATTTTTAGCAATATTCTCTTTAGGAATGAGTTATTATTATTATTATCATTATCATTTCACATGAGTGCATAAATAGTACCTATTGAGGAATTGTATCACTTACCTGATAAGTTAGGCGGTGTCTCAGAGGGACTCAGGGACACTGACGGAGAAGAAGGTAGGTCCAGAGAATTAGGGCGAACTGGTTTCTGTGTACTGGGGGTTACTTGGGTGATTTCGGACTGTGTCTGACTGGCGGACTCGGGAGCCACAGGTTGCGGGTTCGAGGGGTACTCCGAAGTTGTACTGTTAGATGCGCCTGGACAGAAAAAATAAATTTTATGTTTTAAGAAAAATGAAAGTTGGCACCCATTTCCCTGAAAATTATACCTACCTTACTAGTTACAGGGTACAGGACCTGCCTCGGTGGTGTAGTGGTCAAGGCGCTCGCCTGGTGAACAGGAGGGCGTGGGTTCAATCCCAGCCGAGGTATGGAATCTTATCCTCAATATAATTTGAGAATTTGACCACAATAATAGTAGTAGCCTACTGCTGGAGTAAACGGACTTTTCAGTCCTATGCGAGCAGTATAAATAAGCACTATTATTATTATGTCCCATGCTTTTTTCTTTAAGTTAAGCAAGGGTCTTTTTATAAACTTGTAATTCAATTTTAAAATTATTGTACCAAATACATAAGACCTTGTTTAGACTGCGGGAGTAAAGGGACCTTTCAGTCTCATTCTGGCAGTATAAGCAGGGTATACATATTCTATTCTATTCTATTATTTATACTACTAGAATAGGACTGAAGAGAGTCCTTTTATAATGGTAGTGCTTTGCCAAAAATTTTCTCTGTAAAATTTCATCACAATTTTTGCGAAATCCAAGTGAAAATTTCTTTTTCTGGTTTAAACAAACAAAGGATTAGAGTCCTATATAATTAGGTTTAAGTAAAGGACATGGAAGGGGCCCAAGTATTGTTTCTGGGCGTCCAGAAGATTTTAAATCCCAATCATTCCAATACTGTGAGACACTGAGACAGGTAAAGTTTACTGAGTCACATTTTAAATCCAACTCACCCATATTAGGCCGCTGTTCACTGTGTACCATGCTATCACAATTTTGCTGCACACAGTCCGCAATACTCTTCTCCTCCACATAACAATCAGGACTAGCTATCGCATTGGACCTTTCTGTTTCACCCTGTACCTCCGCAATGCCCGTGTCTTTCATATTGGAGATCGTAATACAGGGTGTATCAGGTTTGCTCCACTTCTCAACATTGGTGTTCTTCTCTCGCGTTATTTCCAAATCGTTGTGGACGAAATTGTGTCTGTATTTGTTCACAAGATCGGCTTCCGTGGAGATTTCCTTATCACGTGAGACTTCCCTGTACGTATTGGCTGTGCTTTCACTTGTCTTCGTGTCACGTGACACGTCGCTGTATGCATTTACATTGGCTGGACATTCACTTGGTTTTACTTCAATATCTTGGACTGCTTGGTTTTTGTACTCGGGTAAGTTACTTTTAGTTTCAGGTAAGTTGATGTTTTTCTCCGGTAAAGCGGTGCTGCTCTCAGTGAGATTGTTTTTCACTAGAATGTTTTCAATGCCTATCCTTGTATCACGGGTTTCAACGTCTTCCTTTGATGCATTTTCACTTGGACACACCAGTCTTTCACTTTGACTAATATTTGAACTGAATTGAATGTTATTTGGTTTGTGTTCCACACTACTACTGTCTCCGTGTATATCCGTGTTGGAAATTTCCCCAGTATTCACAGGAGGTGAGCTTTTCTGGGGAGAATTGTTCCTGCTTCCTTTCCCGTCTATGATTAGTCCAGGCTGCGATATTTCCACGACATAGTTCGTGTTTAGAATCTCCGTAGGTTCATTGGTAAATTCAATAACGTTGGTAGCTGCGTTTATACCTTCTACACTCTTCTCAACCTCTGGCTTACTTTGTATTTCCATTTCATTCTTGCTTTCAAAACTACTACTTTCATTCTTGCTTTCCATTAAAGAGCTTTTTATACTTTCAACACCTGCGTTATTGCTATCGCGTTGAATATCTTTGCTTTCGTCCAGTGTTTGTTCATTAGCTTTAGTATTTACAGTAGCACTGGTTTCATTTTGTTCACTAGGCTCGCTAATCGTTTGTACCATCTCAGTTGTGTTTAGAATATTAGAACTAGGATTAGTTATAAAGCTATCAGGTTTGGTAACATCTTTAGAATTTTCGCTCGCAGTGACATCTGTACTTTTCACACATGATCCGTGCTTCATTTCATCTAATACATTGTCTTCTACTACATTAGGTTTTGTATGACTAAAGTCACTTTCACCAGCATTGCTTCCACTTTGTTCCTTAGCATCCTCAGTGGCAGATACAGTAGTGTTAGCAAGTTCGGATATATTTTTGTTCTCAACACAGAATGTTGGGCTTTCAAGTGTGCTCGTTTTGGGCTCTGATGAACTTTCCATATGACTTGATGTTATAGTTTGACTATTGTCTACTTGGTGTTGTTTCATTTGATCTTCAAGTTCGCTCTCATTATGATTCTCAAACTGTTGATGACTCACAGTGTGGAGTCCTTGGTTCGAGCTCGCAGTGGATGATTCGGGTGAAAGAAGATTTTCAAACTCAGAGTTGGTGGCCACCTCTGTTGGTTTCCCGTCGCCACTACTGCTCGTCCCAGTGGTGCATTCCTCTAGTTGTGACTGAGAGGAGGATATCTCATCGTCCGTGGACACGACAGGTAGGGAAGAGACCTCCTCCACTGAGTTATCCTCGGTATCGTCTTCCAGTTGGTCCAGATACTTGTTCAGATCGCTCTCCGAGAGTACCGGCTTGGAGACGGCATGGAACCCGATGGGTTTGGCATCGCTTGACGAACTGTCTACGATCGCGTTCAGGACACGGTCGTTGATCAGATCAAACTTCTCCGTCTTCTGCATGGTGGCTGCTACATCAGGTAAACTGGAGCGAGGTTTGTCTTGAGGATCTCCCGAGTCACTGGAAGCACTGCTGAGGACATTGTCGATGGAGATGTCCGAGACAGCAGGACTGTGCTGGGTTACTTCCGAATAGATCTGATCCAGCTGAAACAAAATGAAATTTGCATGACTTGCAGTCCTGTTCACTAAAGCCAACTGAGTATTTCCTTTGGTCAATGGTTTGATAATTTCCATTTTATTTAACGTTCAAACCAGCCTGACTCAACTAACCAAAGATGAATAAAAAGTCTTTTAAATCACACTTTTTTGTCTTATACATATCACAATTTTTTTATCAAGCTATTAAAATTTGCTTAACCATCAAACGGGAGAACTGTAACACTTTTAGCTCTGCCCTCACCCTCAGAGGGAAACTTTGAATCGATTTTTCATTAGTATGAAATGAAAACCAACCTCAGTGGTGCAATTGTTAACGCGTTGGACTTTGGATCTGGAGTTTGGTGGTTCGAGTCCAAGTCAAGTCATAAAATTTACCTAGGTGTAATACTGGGGGAACGATATTTGTGACAAGCATTTAAATATGCTGAACACAATTAAAAATTACTCAGTATGGAATGGAACAACTTGTTCTAAGCTGACAGTATAAATAAAGCACTACTTATACTTATAGTAAGTAAAGGCATTTTTCTGGAGGGCTTACATTTTTCTGGATAACATGAGATCCAGACATACTCGGTCCCGTGCTGTTCTGCACAATATTGGAACCAGCAGACACATTGATAGCACTATTGAGAATCACATTAGACCCGGATGCAATGTGAGGAAACACATAGCTTGTGCTGACTTCACTACCGGTGCTGACGGGTGCATGATCACGCGGCTCCTGAGTTCTGATCACGGCAGCAGAGAAGTCAGCATCGGCTAGATTGATGGGCTCGAATGAGGTTCTCTTGTAGCTCCCTGGTGTGGCAAACTGAAAACAAAAAGAGTTTTTTTATGCCTTTCTTTTAAGTCACAGGGTTCTTCTGGAGGAGATCTTCCATCCAAACCACTGATTTTTCTTTCACTGTGAGCCTCTAAGAGATGTTATTGTTCAAAAGAAGAAGCGTTAGGTAGGCGATATTGTTAATGTGGGAAGTTGAAATGATCACACTCTATTGTTGACGACAAAAATGTTACTAAGTTGACAAATAAAGGTACTTAGGTCTGAACATTTTTTTTCCTTCTTTAGAACGTAATTACACGTGGGAATAAAAATAAGATAAAATGGGTCAAGGACGTAGGTTCCAACATTAAAATGTCGCACAGCTAAACAATTTTAAGGATTTGAATACTTCATAACATGTCATTGTCACAATATTTGTCAAAAAGGATTTTACATTAAATATGATGCCCTAAGTAATAAAACTGCTAGGGTTGAACAAAACACGGAATTTTAACATGTAGGTTTGTACTTAGTCCTACTAAAACAAGGTTAAATTGGTTAATTCTAAAGCACACTTTAACTGAAAGTACCTACCTCTTGCATTGTTTAAATAAAAATAAGTAAAGTACCTAACAAGAAACACCAGTAAGAAGTTGATATATAAAAATTAGTCTACAAGGACATTTGAATTACCAATGGAAAAAGAACACTGGATTCTTTTTCCTACAGAACACTCACAGAATCAGTAAAACTAATAATAGAACAGGTAGAATTAAATCAATTAATTCTCTAGCTCTTGAGAGAATGAATAATTCTGAACAGAGTCTAGGTGTTATCTGTAATTTCATTAATGTGTTATCTACCTTTAGATAAGGTACTCACTACTCATGTCTACTTGATGTGAATAATTCAAAAGCAAAGGTCTGAACGAACAAACCATTTGTGGAGTAGGTAAATGAAACAAGAACCATATACCTGTTTAATTTTTCAAGGAAAGAAAGACACTGTGATAGTACATGAACATGCACTGAGCAAGTGAGAGGGCTGATAAAGTATAGGAGAGAGGGGTGAGAGAGAAAAGAAAGAAGGGGAAGAGATAGAGGACAAGAGAAAAAAGGAAGGGAATGGGCGAGGACGGAGAATTGGAGGGAGAGAGGGTAGGAATAAGAGAACACATTAAGTTTTCATTAAGTAAAACTTCCCTCTTTAACCCTGTGCCTCATACATAGTCAAAAATGTCAAAATAGATGCCTACTTACTTAAGTACTGCCATAATAAATTAAATGTCTTTCCTAAAACAACACTAAATTTTTTTTTGCTGTACAAATTGAAAACCTAAGTTTTCTCAACAAAAAGGGTTAAGTGTTAACTTGATAAGAAATCAAAAATGACCTTTGAGCTTCAAAGAGACTACTGAGAAAATAAGTAGGTACCTATTAAATAGGCAATTTAACTACATTCAAGTCCTTAAATAGATAAGAATAATTTGGTTTAAAATCAATACAATTCACTTCCTGTCTACCAGTGAGATTTCTACAGGGTTCAATCAGGACACCTTTTATTTTAGGAATTTAATGTGTGATTTGTGTGATAGTCGTATCCTGGAGTGGAATAATGATAAAATGGAATTGCCTAGTTTTATCATAAAGAAAACAAGCTTTCCAAACATTTAAGATTTTTGCAGACCTCTCATTTGTTTAATAATGGTGTTGTGGTCACTACACTTTCCTTGCATGTGGGAGACCCAGGGTTGATTTCTGACAGGATCAAAAAATTTGTATCATGCAAATGATTGATTCTGTGTCTGGCTGTTGCAGGGCCCACTCATCCTAGTGAGGAAAATGAGTAGCTATGTAATATAAATGCTCATAGCAACTGGTGCCAGCATGGTAGGTAAAAATATTAAGTGCTGGATTATTAAGATATTTGAAAAATCCTACTATGCCGCAGTGAGCACCAAAGCACCCCCCCCCCTTAAGCTTTGTTTTTCTCTTCTACTGTTTGTCCTCTTCAAGTTTGAGATTTTAAACTGAAACTTTACCCACCTCTCTTGTACAAAGTAGATAAAATATACTTACGTTATAATTTGTGACCACATTCTTAGGAGAAGAGAATTGGGCCTTGACATTGTTATTATTATTGGATGAGGAAGTTTTCCGTTCATCTCTCTCTGGAATTTAAAGACAAAAATACTTTGAATTAAAAATACCAACAGAGTAATTCATCAACAGATTCAGAAGTTTTAGAAATATGACTGTCCTTCCCCTTTTCACTGCATGTGCATTGTGCCTAGTTAGCGGACTTAGTAGCTGAGACTTGTCAAATTTAGGAGTAAGATTGATAAGAGGATGGTGTTAGATAAATCCAGGAATTAAGTCAGACCTAATGTAATAGAGACAAGCCCAGCCCAAGCCAGTGTTGAACTTTATAGGGAGTTTGGGGTTTGATTCTCAAACAAAATATTACCTCTGTAATGAATGAAGCACGGGACAAACAGCTAGTTTTATATGAACTGAACGGCTTAAGAAAGAATGCAGATGAAACCACCCCCAGAGCTAAGCTTAGTCATCATTTCCAAACATAGGACTTACCTTCACTGAATTCAAAATCGTCCAAGACTTTTTCCAAGTCAACCGTAAACTTTTCCATTGCTCCAATGAGAAGATAAAGCTACTGTTAACTTTTCACAGAAAAGATTGCCATCCGGAAACTCTTTATCAATTTTTATCATTTCTTGAACAAAAATGTAAATTCAAAAAAGTGATTTTCTTGATTTTTTTTTTTTCTTCTCCGCAGTCTCCGCTCCGTTTCCATTTCCATTTCGTTCCATACGAAAATAAACAATAAACAGCTGAGATGAAAAGTTCCTGGCAAGGAAAAGATGAAAAAAATTTTCAAGGTCGGCAAGGTCCGTTCACAAGAATTTTGAGCTGCAACAGAAATTCATCTTGCAGGATATTTTTTAAAAGAAAACTGAATTCCATCTCTTTTTATCATAAACCTTCATTTACCATTTGTTCTGTCTCCCTTTTTAATTAGGTAAGTTTGATAAAAAGAAAAAAATCTGATTTTTCGTCAAAAGTTAAAAAAATTGTAAAATAATCAAAAGTGCATATGGTTGAGCTGGCAACAACGCATTAATGCATTTTTTGATTTTTGTACTACTCATTTTAAAAACATTCCTCATGAAATTTTAAATCAACAATTTGCTATCTTTACACTAATGTGTAGTGTGATGTAAATAAAATAAATAAATAAAATTAAAAATATTTCCGAAGTTTTAAAATGGCCAACTAAAATGTTTAGGAACTAATTTAATTCTTAATTCTTAATTTCTTATTGGGCTATTGGGCTTTGTGTCCTTGCTCCTGTTTTTTAGAATATTTTATTCTAATCTTACCGAATATTTTATCCTAATCTTTCTTTGGTGGATTGTGCCAAGATAAAACTCACTAAACTTGATGGACACCTGAAGGACTGGGAGCCATCTGAATAGCTTGATCATCTTGTATTCATTTGTAAAGTCAAGTGAGTTTCAGTAATATTACTAATAATTAGCTTATGTTCTATTCCCTTGGAGTAATTTGTAATTTCCATACATTAGTAAGTACCCATAAGGGAGCTTATGGTACAGAGATACACTGAAATAGGTACAGGTACTAATACAAGTGATCAAGGATTTAGAGGTCTTGGCACTCCTATTTATTGTTTAGGGCCAGGTCTACAGAGATTCATTTTTTATTTCTTATCTTGTCTGACTAGGGGAAATCAAACAGTGACTAAACTGTCATCTTGTTGTAGTACTATAAACAGAAAAAAACAGCTATCCCTAACCAGCCTAGTGAGCTGACAGTTTTTAAAGGGGTTTCTGTGTTCGAAAGAATAAGCACAAGTCCCTAACAGTGGTTGACTGTGGTATGTGGTTCAGGACTACATCACCATGGGCTAAAATAAAATGCCTTTTGTTTGCCATCAACAATCAGCTAATATTAAAGTTGTGTTAATATTAAAGGTGTTACAACAACAAGTTAAACTCTTTGCAGACCTCTAGGAATTTTGCCCAAAAGGTTTCTGAGTATTCTCATAATAAACAAATTCTTTAACCTGTAATCTTGGGGGCCTCAGGTCCTGATGGTCAAGAATTTCTTCACTGTTTTTTTTTTTAACAATCCTTGTACCTACATTTATTTGTCATTCAGTAATTTTATAAGCAATTGTTTTTGTTCATTTTTAGGTTTGAGGTATTCAAAATGTACGAAACCCCACCATCACTGAAAGATGTGTGCCTTGATTTTATTTGTGGTAACTTGGATTCTCTCATAGAGCACAGGGGTACCACTTTGGGCATTTTAACCAAAGTAACCGAAGCTGAAATGACCTACGCCAATAAAGAGATGGTTCTGCCAGGGAAAATATCAGAGCTATTGTTAACAACATTGAGCATGAGAAATAAACTAGATGATGTCACGATGGGGATGTTTGATCACAGACATTGTAAATTAAGGTAAGAACAAAGAGCAAATGAGTTTAAACAG
Organism: Diaphorina citri; assembly: GCF_000475195.1. Lineage (NCBI taxonomy): Eukaryota > Metazoa > Arthropoda > Insecta > Hemiptera > Psyllidae > Diaphorina > Diaphorina citri. The sequence goes on along the minus strand of NW_007377537.1, from coordinate 78,989 downwards.
TAAGTTGTCATTAATCTATCTCGGGACCAGGGATGTTAAGGATGTTTGTTGACCTCTGATCAGTTATTGTGTCTTTTAATTGTAATTGTAGTATGTAGTGTAGGATTGAATAAATACAGGGATAGGATTTGGGAATAGGAAGATGTAGGTATGTTTAAAAAAAAAAAAACTAGTTGTTAATTCTGGAGATTTTTTTCTACATAAAAATACACAATACAAACATCAATCAATCACAAGTAGGTACCCAAACCCACCTACTTATGACACTCTTTCAGAGAAATCTTTGTGCCAGATGCTAAGAACCTTACCATCAGAGGACTGAGAAAGCTGAAGCCTCATAAGATCAGTGCAATCAGAATGTATGAAATGCAGGTTGCTGTGAACGATCTCATCAGCTGCTTTGGAGAGTGGACACTGAACAATCTGGAGTATCTCAATGTAACAGATAGCACATTCTTACAGAAGTAAGTATACGTATAAGTAGTGCTTTATTTAGACTGTCAGCTTAGAACAAGTTGTTCCATTATACAGTCCGTGAGATGTAGGATGGCATATGACCTTGAATGCACAATGTTACCAAAAATAAAAAGATGGCCCATGGAGTCCCTAAATATTGGTGTACTATTAATAACTTCTGATTTCAATAGCATGTACCTGTTATTTTTTCATTGCTCGAATTCAGTATGGTACGAGAAGAATGGTTCTAGTTCACAAGCCGCGATTCCCCTCATTTCCCATCTATTTCACTTCTCACTGTGTTTCCATATGCCATCCTACATCTCACAGACTGTACAAACAGTTTAGTGTGTTGGTGTCTGCACCCCAAAAGTAAGTGCAGATTTTTTTTATATATATTTTTCTTTTAAGCAGTGTTTCATTGACATTTTTATTTCATAGTAAATTAGTAATGAAACAAGTGCTACATTAGACTCTTATGTTCTGTGTCATACTCATAACTCATCCTGTAGTATACCCCTCATCATTTTGGCAAGAAGAGACACAACACTACCCATGTAGGAGCTGGGTTCGTGATACAAAAGTGGATCACACCGTACCACCACCAAAGTGACGGTGATACAAAAATGGATCACATCGTACACAATGTGTTAATTTTATCCATCGGCAAATGTCTACATGCAGTAGGGATTCAGGACAGAATTGTCCACACCTTAGTGATCAATAAAATATCGGTATCGCCTCGAATGTTGGACTCGTGGCGGCTTATGTATACCTAACTGTATTAGAGCGTCTTTATTAGTTTTTAGCTTTTTAGAAAGTATTCCGATGTTGTTGTGTTGTATAATGAGATTTTTATATGTAATTGTGGAATGGGCCTATTGGGAATTGACAACCTATCACTTATGATTCATAAATACCCAATACCTATGGTTGTGCCATAATCAGTATTTATGAAATGCCGTAAAAAAAGCTCTTCTAGCTTTCAAGAACTAGGTAGAGTTTTCATGTCCGCTGCCGAGTTCCCCCGCTAAATAGCGAGAGATATCCTTGGAGTGAATAAGGCAGCGGCCCTTCTGCACTTATCACGTTGATAGGTTGTCAATATCATAGGTAAGAGCTACGGTCTTTCCCTTCTGTTGTGAAGAATCAAATATTTGATGAAGTAAGGTAGTATTATTTTTATTTTAGGTATTTATTTTTAACAAAGGCTGGGTACTTTAAGACGAGTTAAATGGCATACGTACTTGTAGGTTAGAGATTTTTACTGTAGAACTTTGAATGGCCAGGCCCACACACCGAGTTCAAATTAACTCTTTTTTTTTAAATAAATAACTTTTTTAAAAAGAGGTTTTATAGAGGGAACTATAACTGCTTGGGTCTTATCGTCCCGAAAGCGAAGGAAGACAGGATAGGAGAAAGTCAGCCATTTCGAGAACGAACATTATCCGTGCAGGATAAAATCCGCCTCGGGCGGGAATTGAACCCGCGGCTTAGCGCTTACAAGGCAGATGCTCTACCAACCATACAAAATAACTTTTGTTCGGTTTGATTGTGGGAACTAACGTTAACTGCTCTTTGAATAAACCATTTGGTTGGTTGATTTCAGACTTTTGAAGCCAATCATATTGGTTGTCCCAATAATTTAACTTGAAAGAAATTTGACCTCAGGTTGTGGCCCTGGCTATCAGTGAATTAAAAGGAATTTTTAACATGAGCCTATGGATCCGGGGACTATTATTATGTTAAGGCGGTCTCTTCCTGATCCCTTGTGTACCGCGTCCATTTTAGTTTAGGACTATTGCATCCGGGTACTAACTTGTGAAATACATTCATTTCCTATCTTGAACTCCAGGTCAAAATTGACCAATGAAAAAAAAGCAATAAACTATTAGAAAGAACCCCTGCCACAAGAAAGTAGATATCTTGGTCCTGAAAACCATTTCGGTCTTTGCACTTCGCAAATATTTTGCCGTCACAGAGATTTTCATAATGGTTATACAGGGTGGCCCAGCGTTACCTGACGAATTTGATTTGTACAGCACTTTGTTATAACTTGTTGAAGTGAACATCACTGAGTTCAGAACTAGGTTTTGTTAAAATGTAGTCGTGGACCCCGCAACATCGAGCTTTCGCTCTGGAGGCTTGATTTTTCTCAAAAGTAGTGAATTTGTGACTTGCTCTGAAGAAGTTTCGCACCCATTTTGATTTTTCACTCTCCTCACCCGATCTTAGCTTTTTTTTTTATGAAAACACCTTAAAAACAAAGTGTCTATTTATGAGACAAGGACTCTGGATGAGCTAACGGGTGCTTTTTATCGAGAAATTCGGGCTGTAGCCCAGGAAATGCTAGAGACAGTATGTCGAGTTTTTAACACCCTGATCACCATCTAAAAATAAAATGCCCAAAAAAAGTAAACCTCATTTTGTTGCCACCCTGTTCAATGTTATTTTTTTTTTCTCTCTGATAGAAATTTCACCATAGCTTTTTGCGAAATGTGCTAAGTTCTTTATGGAACAGTCCCAGATCTGTGTTATGCTGGTTCTTTGAAAACTTGTACTAAAAATACTCTGTCTATAGTTTATGACTACATTTTTACCTTTAGCCATAAGGTACAAATAATGTAGTCGAGTACCCACTGTGATTAGAAGGCTCTTTAGTTCTCACATCATCTCTCAAGTCTGGTAGTTCCGAGTTCGATTCCTGAACCGTTGTAGAATTTTTCCGAGTGCCAAATTATTATTCTTACTCTTCATTACTATTTACCTTTCTCTTGCTGCTTATATTATTTATCTCAATGTATTTATTCCCATTTGATAGAGTACAAAAACGTATGTTTGAGGCATTGGAGGAAAATTTTACAGATTTTTGCATCTATACCTAGGACGCCAAACGCTATTGAGTAATTTAAAGTCTCGACCACTTTGTGATCGCCAATATCAGCAGACCAAAGTGTCTAAGAGCAACTAACTCTTAAGCCAGAGATGCTGAGTTTCCGTTCTCGGATAGGTATGTATGTAAGAGAATGAGCCTTGAATTAATGCAAAAGTTGTTCCAAGGTACTTTTTTTTCTTTTAGTTACAAAATATTTACATAAATATAGCGAATGATGTACTTATGTAATGAGAAAGTATTGCAATCGGTCCGATTTTATTATTATTTATTTATTTTTTTAATCAGTATGATGTTAAATTTGTCAAAGATTTTAAAAATATCTTCGGCCCGTCACACACATTACGGTTACTGGAAAAGCCTACGCAATCCAGGCCTCCGGGCAATCTGAAACAAGTGTCTATTTTAGGCTCAAAACAGAGTGAAGTGGAGAGCATAGAGCAGGTGTGCACAAACTGCGCCAGCAATCACCCTAGTTAGGGCTGATTGAGAGGTTGACGAAAAACGCCGACCCCGTCTATACACGGGAAAAGGCGAAGAAAAAGAATAAGAATTATCCATAAATAACGCATTAGAATGATGTAAAAAGAAACCAACAGTTATTAAGCATATCTATGCAAAGGGACCTCTTCACTCATGACCATTTTTTCAACGTTTTCCCCACAGGCAAGGAATCAGTAGAAGCACATCTGGTGGAGGCATTTGTCAAGTCTCATCCGAAGCTAACGTTCCTAGGAGTTGTACGATGTGACTGCTGTGATCACCCTATGTTTACCAATCCTAAACACCCCGACTTCAAACCTGACCTACAGGTATGTCAATGGGTTAAGTGATCCATTCTGTTGAGAATATGACCGTGGGCGTATATTTTTATTGTGATTATTATTTTTAAGACGATTATTTATTATCATTTTAAATTATTTTTTAAGTTGAAATGAGCTCCAGCAGTAGGCATAGGTACTTAGCCTACTATTACCATTGTGTTTAAATTATCAAATTATTAAGAAAGTAACCCGTTGAAATATTTGTAATCGAAAAACGAGTACAAATTTTTGTCGATGGTGGGATTCGAACCCGGGACCTTCTGCATGACAAGAAAGCGCGTTACCACTGGACCAACCGTGCCCCCCGAATATTGTTTTACCTATTTAATTTTTTCACCTTACAAATGAGTTTATTTGACTATTTCAGACGCTACTGTTTCATTATAATCCCAATCTCCAAGTTGAAATCCCTACACACACTCAACGTACGGGGTACTGAGTTCAACAACCATGGTTTGGAGATAGTGGTGGAGGATCTACCCTGTATTCAATCCTTGGACATTTCTCAGACTCGGATCTCCGATATTACCCTTCTCAAGAAAATCAAACAACGACTCAGGTAAGAGGCACTGTCTTTTTATTTACATTGTTTCTCATTGATAAAATAATATTAAATCACGCCAGTGTGACCTTATTATGAACGAAGATATTGGCTTCAGGGCCAATGGGATGAAAGTTCAACTTCATGAAAGGTATCAAGTAATAAGACTAATAGGTAAACTTTTTATTGATAAACTACCTATCAAGTATTAAGTGTGAATATGTGAAAAAAGATGTATGTACTTAAAAACTGAAAGTTCCTTAATTATTCGATTTCTTGAACTGTGAAAGTTAGAATTTCTTCCTCTACCAATTTTGTTATTTACTTACTCCATCTTAAATAGACTGCCACTGCTTTGATTTTATTTCTACATTTTTACCAAAGATTTGCGAAAAATAATATTTTACTGAAAATACGAGTAAGTACCTTATGTAATTGATTTTTATTTGAGTCTAATAAATACCTATCTTACGCTTGTCTCAGGTATTTGGCTATGCATAACATCAAGCTTACAGAACAAATAGTCGAAACTCTCACCCATCTGAGAGAACTTAGACACCTGGACGTTTCTGAAGCAAAGACTTCCAGTACTTTTGAACTGGAATCCAATCCTCCTGGGCCCCACATTAATGATTTGCTTCGCACTGATGATCTGTTTCCTCACATGACATCACTGGACTTGTCAGGTTAGTAGAGAAACCTTTGAAAAAAGAAAAAAAAATAGTCTGAATTGCTTCTTTTGGAACAGACCCCTGAACTTCGCATTAGGACTTTGTTTGTTGGTGTTGTTGTTGGAAGTGTTGCATGGCATGGCTCTTTCTCTCTCTATCTCTCTCCCTCTCCCAATCCCCCCTCCTCCTCTTTCTCCTTCCCTCTTCTCTCTCCTCCCTCTATCCCTTTCTCTCCTTCTCCTTTCTTTCTCCTTCTCCTTCTTCCTCTCCCCTCTCACTCCTAGAAAATCTCGCAGTTTTAATATTTTACCAGTACTATGAAAAATAAAGGCTAAAGCATATTAAGTATGTTCTCCGTGAGTGTGAGCTTTTTTACCATGTTTCAACCCTTTCCAACGGGCAAGGAATCTTCTGGCGGTTTTCTAACGCATTAGAATTATCCATAAATATTTGCTCGTAAACTCGTAAAATTTGCAGCCAAAACCAAATGTCAGCCCAAAGCAATCATCCTAATTATAATAGGGCTGACGAAAAACGCCGACCCCGTCTCTACACGGGAAAAGGCGAAGAAAAAGAAGAATTATCTATAAATAACGCATTAGAATGATATAAAAAGAGTCTGGCCGAGGGACTATAAACAGAGAGTAGATCAGCGTCTAGCTAGGGGACTATAAACAGGGAGTAGACTAGTCCAAATTTCCTTACGCTTTATCAATAGAGAAGGTTGATTGCGAAGGGAAAAGTTTGTTTAGTCAAAACCAGTTGACCTCAAAGCGATCACTCTAAAGCTGATTGAGAGGCCGACGATAAACGCCGACCCCATCTAAACATGGGGAAAAGGCAAAGAAGAAGAAGAAGAAGAAGAACGCATTAGAATTATGGAAAAAGAAACTAAGTAATAGTCTGTTATTAAGCATATCTATGCAAAGGGACCTCTTCACTCATGACCATTTTTTCAACGTTTTCCCACAGGCAAGGAATCAGTAGAAGCACATCTGGTGGAGGCATTTGTCAAGTCTCATCCGAAGCTGACGTTCCTAGGAGTTGTACGATGTGACTGCTGTGATCACCCTATGTTTACCAATCCTAAACATCCCGACTTCAAACCTGACCTACAGGTATGTCAATGGGTTAAGTGATCCATTCTGTTGAGAATATGACCGTGGGCGTATATTTTTATTGTGATTATTATTTTTCAGACGATTACTTATTTATTATTATTTTAATTTATTTTTTAAGTTGAAATGAGCTCCAGCAGTAGGCATAGGTAGATAGGTACTTAGCTTACTATTAGGTACCATTGTGTTTAAATTATCAAATTAACGGCAAAATTCCATTCCGAGGCTGAGATTGACCCCACGCCCTCCTGTTTACCAGGAGAGTATCCCGACCACTGAGGCAAGTATTTTCCTTTGAATGTGTTTTCCTCTCCTTCCATCTGCCTCGGTGGTGTAGTGGTCAAGACGCTCGCCTGGTAAACAGGAGGGCGTGGGTTCAATCCCAGGCGAGGTTTGGAATTTTATCCTCAATATAATTTTAGAATTTGACCACCTAATAGTAGTGGCCTACTGCTGGAGTAAAGGGACTTTTCAGTCCTATGCGAGCAGTATAAATAAGCATTATTATTGTTAGCAAAATTCCATTCCGAGGCTGAGATTGACCCCACGCCCTCCTGTTTACCAGGAGAGTATCCCGACCACTGAGGCAAGTATTTTCATTTGAATGTGTTTTCCTCACCTTCCATCTGCCTCGGTGGTGTAGTGGTCAAGAGGCTCGCCTGGTAAACAGGAGGGCGTGGGTTCAATCCCAGGCGAGGTTTGGAATTTTATCCTCAATATAATTTGAGAATTTGACCACCTAATAGTAGTAGCCTACTGCTGGAGTAAAGGGACTTTTCAGTACTTTGTGAGCAGTATAAATAAGCATTATTATTATTTTCTTCCAGGTTGCAGGAACTGTGAATGAGACCCAGATCATTCTCTCTCTTGAACTCTACTGCAGCAAGCAGTCCTATGTACAGAAGTGTCTGTACAAGCTATTTCGTCTCACACAGGATTATCATACGAGCGACCCTAGGCCTGATATAATACGGTGAGTACCAACACAACATTATACGTATGTACATTTGATTTTTTTTTTTTCAAAGTTTCGACCCACAAATTGTACAGCTAGAGAGACAAGGTAATATTCTATTATTCAATGACCTTGGGGGGGGGATGTCAAAGTTCATCAAAATCGGACGTACACGGAACAATCGACATACAGAATTCGAGCGAAGCACTCAACTAATTGTTCCTTTCTATTCTCCTTGATTGTACAAGCTATTTCGTCTCACACAGGATTATCATACGAGCGACCCTAGGCCTGATATAATACGGTGAGTACCAACACAACATTATACTTACGTACATGTGATTTTTTTTTTTTTTTAAGTTTCGACTCACAAATTGTACAGCTAGAGAGACAAGGTAGTATTCTATTATTCAATGAACTTGAGGGGGGGGGGGTCAAAGTTCATCAAAATCGGACGTACACGGAACAATCGACACACAGAATTCGAGCGAAGCACTCAACTAATTGTTCCCTTCCATTCTCCTTGACAGACTTGTACTTCAAGCTATGAACCGTCACGAGAACGTGTACGGGATTCAGATGGCAGCCACTGCCTGTGTCTACAACCTCACCAAGGGTCCTCAGGCGAAGAAAATCCACCCCACCCTCCTCCGTCATGTAGTACAGAGTACTCTGAACGCCATGGCTAACTTCCCCATCCATCTACAACTCCAGAAGAATGCCCTGCTCACCTTGTGTAGTGATAGGATTCTACAGGATGTCACCTATGATAAGTACCGCTGTGCGACACTCGTCATGGACTGTCTCTGCTCCTTTGAAGATCCCTCCATGAACCGCATGTGTGTTGCCATCTGTTCCATCCTGGCAGCCAAGATCCCCACTAGTCTCACCTCCAAGCTAGGTGTCAAACCTCCCTACATGGTGAAACTCCTCAGTATTGTACATAGAAAGACAATTACCAAGCAGCCCGACATGACCCTACGGTTCACACTGTCCGCCCTGTGGAACCTAACAGATGAGTCACCCGAGACGTGTGAGATCTTCATAACAGATGGGGGACTCAAGTTATATCATATGGTGTTAGAGAACTTTGCCGGGGCCAGTGCTATAGAAACCAAAGTCCTGGGTTTGATTAATAACATCGCGGAGGTGCCACATCTCCGACATCACCTGTGTGACGCCATGTTCCTGGAGACACTTGGCAACCTCCTCGCATCCAGTCACATCGATGTGAGTTACTTCGCGGCCGGTATCATCTCTCACCTTGCGTGCCACATGGAGACCATGTCACGCTATGGCACAGGGCTGCGTGACTTACTGGGCAAGCTATCTGCCAAGGTTCAGACATGGGAGGCACCGGAGGGGGAGATGGTGGCGTATCGCTCGTTCAAACCGTTCGAGCCTCTCCTATGTAGTGAATACGCTGAGGTAAGACTATGGGCAGTGTGGGCAATACAACATGTGTGTGCACGAAATCCAGCCAGGTATTGTGCTATGCTCGAACAGGAAGCAGGGAGTTGTCTCATCCGACAGATGGCGCTAGATAACCAATGTCAGGACATGGCAGTTCTCAAGATAGTCAACAATATAGTGTCCTTGCTGGATGGAGAGCGAGTGAGACGGAAATATTCCCGCGAGTCTCTCCCTCTCTCTCTATCCTATGAGGAGGAGGAGCTGAGGTAACAAGAGTATGATAAACTTGTTATTAGTCCGATTCACATTCAATACTGTACCGATATTTTATTAACACAGCGCCGCGTACCGTCCTTGTCATAAAGAATCTGTTTCTTTGTCTGAATAAACTTCGAGTTTTCAATAATGAAATTTTAGAAGCAAATACTGTGGATGACCTTGTCATAAAGAATCTGTTTCTTTGTCTGAATAAACTTCGAGTTTTCAATAATGAAATTTTAGAAGCAAATACTGTGGATGACCTTTCGTGTGGCTCGCGAGTTCATTTCGATTTTTTTTAAATATTATTATTTAAAAAAAAAAAAAATTGATTTAAATTATTATTTTAAAAGATTGTAGATCAAAATTTACAAAAATTTCGCTTTGAGTTTGTGAGCCCCTGGCATAGAGTTTTCCGCTCTCAGCTTGATGTGGTTTAATCCCGTCGCTTCCCTCTACGTGCTCTATGCTATCCGCTCCTGGTTTTAGTTTTAAACAAAGGTTGTAAAAGCTTTACCAGTTTCTATGTTAGTCGTTTTTATTAACTAAATTAATATGTATTACTTTTACCTACCTTACTAACTACCTATTTATTTATATGTTGATACTGTCTTTCTTTTTATGGACTAAATGGATTCGTTTATTCAATATTCAATTAATAAATTATTTCAAAATATTAGACGAAATTTCGAGCAGTTTACATTATTTTCTACTCCTTCTCAGCTTGCCTTGATGGCAATGTTGCTCGATTGGTAAGCAGGAGGATATGGGTTCAATCACAGCCGAGGCTTTTTTAAGAAATTTGATAGAGGGAACTCTAACTGCTCCGGTCTTATGGTCACGAAATCAAAGATAGAATAAAGTCAGCCGGTCCGAGAACGAACTGAATCAATTTTAGGATGAAGCTTGTCCCCGGCGGGAATCGAACTCGAGAACTAGCGCTTATAAGGCAGGTGCGCTACCCTCCAAGCTAACTAGTTTGATACTTTCACTTTAATAGAAGATAAATGAAAAAGAGAGAAAAAAAACAGTTTTGTACACACAACGGACATAAATAATATAAAATATCTTTATTTTTTGTTTCTTTTTAAAGTCGTTTTTTTTTAAATTCATAAATTTATTAATAACGAAAAAAAAAAAAAAATAACTTGATAAGGGTTATGTTAGGTTGGTAGAGAGGAGTTTCTAAGGGACTTTGTTCGGATTTTTTTCTTCCTTTTTAATAAAATTAACGTGACTATAACTGCTAAGGTTTTTTTTTTTTCAAGCTTAGCCAACCTATCCTAGACACAGTAATTCCCATTTGGGTTTTAACTAAATGGGAAGTATTGTGTCTCATAAGGCCTAATCGTCCCGAAATCGAAGAGAGAAGGAAGACAGGATAGGAGAAAGCCAGCCGTTCCGAGAACGAACAGTATCCCATCAGGATAAAATCCGCCCCGGGCGGGAATCGAACCCGCGGCCTAGCGCTTACAAGGCAGACGCGCTACCAACTAAGCTAACTAGGCTGGCTGCTAAGGTTTTTAGTGGTGGGAATTTGATCCTTTATTCGAGGACACGCTACCCTCCTCTTCACATTTACCTCATCCAGTCTGAGTGGGGTCGCGAAAAGCCAGCAGCACGTGATTGGCCAGATACCAACTGATAGTCACCAATGGAGGAGTTGCAATTGTGAAATTATTTTTAATAAAAGATTCCTACGTAAAAAGTTGTGAAAAATCCAAATCTGAGGTCAAAACTCCGAAAAAGTAACTTTAAAAGGTCGAAAATTCAATTTTTAATTGCCGTTCTAATGAAAGAGTTCAAAGAGTTGTGACGTCAGATTTCACGTCATTGAATTTTCGACCTTTTAAAGTTACTTTTCGGAGTTTTGACCTCAGATTCGGATTTTTCACTACTTTTTTACGTAGGAATCAACCGTTTGATAATAATTTTTACCCATTTGCAACTGCTCCATTGTTAACCTATTTACGAAAAACCCCTGAACAAAGTTCCTCAGAAACCATTATAAATATTATAGACGTTAGGATTGTGATAGGGGCTTGAACCTTGTGTGTTCGAGGTGACATCAAACTTTGATCAAAGATAAAATTGACTGGAAATTACAAAATAATTATAAACTAGAAAAAATACATCGACTGAATATATGTATGTAGTTTGATCTAAAGGTGAATAATACAGAGTGGTTCAAAGGACACGGTAGAAAATGAAATATGAATTTGCAATACAGGGTGTAAACAATGATAAAAAAAAAAACTTGCTTGCATTTCGGAAGGATAGTTAGGGGTTCTTGGGGTAATTTTGAGACTGCAAGCTTTAGATGCCAACTTGAATGGTCTCAAATGGCATCCTTCTGTAGTCCATAAGTAAGTCAGTTGATGTCTCAAAATTGTTCAACGTTGATGAATGATATCTCAAAATTGTTTAAAGTTGATGTCTCAGATTTCTTTAAAGTTGATGTTTCAAAATTACTAAAGAATGTTCTTTAGGACCCATGTCAAGTTTGTGTTTGTCAGGATTCTAACATCCTTATTTTCACTTTCCTTATCCTATTACTTACCAAGTATACACAGAGTATACTGTAGTATAGGAAACTGATATTTTTGGTCCTTCTTTTTCAAGAAGGGGCTTGGTCCAATTTTTAACCAACAAAAAGAACTGACCAAATTTCATTTCCTACCATCCATATATGGGTTTTTATAAATACTCTATGTTTACTATACATATCACAGAATTCAATACAGACCATTTTCAGAGAAAAAAACTTAAATGTCTAAATTTAACTTGATTCTTAGGAATAACGTCTAGATTCTTACAACTAATTCGTGAGCCTAGGGCGTGCATTTCGGACAGCTAAACGGTGACCTAATCAACATTTAATTCTGAGATCGTTGAGTTATTCAACTTTTGCTTGGACAGTTATTATTTTTTAAAGTTTTAAAGGTAGGTATAGGTATAGTTTTTTTTAGATTAAAAAAAAAACTCATATTTAATACTTAGCCTCATGAGGACAATCAAGTAGCTGCTTCTGAGTAGCGACCAGTGGCGGCATAACAAACGAAATTAACAGTGGACAATGAGACGTCTTGTACATATGTAATGCGGTGGTGGTCGCCACAAAAATTGGGACCTAATACAAAGCAAAATAAATTCGCGAAATTTAACGAGTACCTACGACCCTTAGGTGAAAATTCAACCTTTTTCAAAAATTTCGATTTGAAATTATATTCGTTCGTATTCTACATCGATCGCAGCCTAGTTTCTCATTGAGAAAGTTAAATCTAATCCGATCATTGGGATTAAATTTAACCACTATTACATAGATAGGTACATAAACAATAAAATGATCTAAACCAGAGGTAACTTTATTTCCTATTATTTAAGTAATACCTAGTTCTACTCTAAAAGAGACGGACGACATTGCCTGGAGTCTCTATTAATTTTACAACTAAAAGTGTTGATAATGGTCTGTAGGTAAAGTGCAAAAGTAAAAAGATTATGAAGATAAAATGGCCCCTCTGTCACTTCGAAACAAAAACTTAACACTAGAGTGCGCCACTGCGGACAAAAAACAAAATGGGCGCTCTTAAGCTCAGCACGATCATTTGGGTTAACCGACGGGCGGCCTGGTTAATCACAACAAGGTAACCTTGAAGTACTAAGGTATTCTAGTCAAGCCTTGGGATGATCATTGCTATAGTTTCAGAATATCTACCTATTTTAGGACAGCGTTTTTCAAGAGAACCTATTACTTATCAAGTGGTGCCGGAAGGCGCGTGAACGTAAAGAGTTCGAAGCGACCAACGGCATATTTAACACGAAACAGAGTTCTGAGCTTTACATACTGTCTCCAATTTAATCAATACAGTGTACAATAGAGCAATTGCGCTTACTTGGGTGAGGTTTCTAAGACAAAGAGCAGGAAAAATAAGGAACTAGGGAATTTTTCTTTTTCTTCTACGACTTCTAGATCCGGAAATAAATCGATGTAAAAATTACCGGTAAATCTTGAACTTTGACGTCACGGCACACGTGATGACGTCATAGTTCATGACTCCTCCCGCTTCGTTTGTTTGTGTGCATGCGTTTCTACGCATTTCGTAAACTCTAACGTCACGATTCTTTGAACTTTTTCATTAGAACGGCAATTAAAAATTGAATTCTCGACCTTTTAAAGTTACTTTTTCGGAGATTTGGCCACAGTTTTGGATTTTTCACAACTTTTTGCATAGGAATCGAACTTTTATTAATAATTTTTATTCAATTGCAACTGCTCCATTGTATAACGTTAGGCTTTCAGAGAAAATATTTAATTTTGAGATTCATTCATAAGCTGATATCCACAGGCGTCATAGTTGTACGTATGCCCCAGCCTGATACCTACGTTCAAACATTTCCTCATATTTTTAATTTGTTCAAACTAAATTGGAAACCAGACTAGAAAGTTCAAAATATTTTAACTACCTAGACGCAATAACTGAATCGGTGCGGTGCATCCTTAAGAGTTAAGAGGACCTCAATTTCCTTCAGAAGCTATGCAAAGGACCTCAATTTCATTTCCACTAAAACTTGAGACCAATTTCATTTTCTATTTGTACTTAAAAAGTCTTGTTCCAACGTTTGTACTTCTATTTAAATTGCTTTACGGCCAGAATCGGCTCCTGGTTGGTTTCGGATTTGACCAATCAGATTGAGTGTTTAGAGCGAGCTGGTTTTGACTATGGTAGGTTGAAGTTGAGAGGTAACGCTTGACTTTCTTGTACTAGAAGCTGAAGATTCGGCCTCTTGGCGCTCATGATATTGCTGGAAAACAACAAGATTCAAATTTCATTCAGGAGACCAACCTCAGTGGCCGAGTGGGTATCACCCTAGGCTTGCACACAAGGTCAAAGATTTTCCGGGCCTGTATAATAATAATGTTTATTGTTTTCTGTAAAATAATCTCAGATGTAATCATTTAGTAATCATCTCGGATTTTTCTCAATAATCTCTCGAGTATTTCAAATATAGGGTGCACTCGGTCTCATGAGGACACTTGAATGCCTTCTTTGGTACGATGTCAAGTTTCTCCGAAAGTGTATGTAATTTCCTCCGTTTTCGAGGGTACACACAAAGTTCTTTGAATTTTTTACTGTTTGAAAAAGTCTTGAAAGACAACATTTAAAAATGTAAATACAGTTTCTTTGTGTCATTACGCCATACAGAGGATTTGTAAATGCAATTTCTTTGTGTTATGTCACAACTTTGGTGCTCACTGCAGCATTGTAGGATTTTTCCCAATAAGTATCTCAATAATCCTAACAACCAATGTTTACCTACCATGCTGGCACCGGTCGCTATGCGCATTTACATGTCATAGCTACTCATTTTCCTCACGAGGCTGAGTGGGCCCCGCAACAGCCAGTCACGGGATCAATCATTTGCATGATACAAATTTCTTGACCCCGCCGGGAATCGAACCCGGGTCTCCCGCGTGCAAGGTGACCACTACGCCTGAGCTCCGGCAAGGTGACCACTACGGAGCTGACTACATGAGACTACGGAGCTGACTACATGAGAAATCTAATTTGCGATTGACCACAGAGGAAAAATGATAGCTACCTGAAAGCAGGGCACTATACACAGGTTGGTCTGACACTCCGGACAATGGTACTTGGTCTTGCGGCGCAGAATCCGACCGTGTGCGTCTATCGTGTTCCAGCAGAAGTTACAGCCCAGGGCCGGCCCCTGCCGGAGCTCAGGACAATGACTAGATCGACACTCGGGCCCCCTTTTTTTTTTTTTTTTTTTTTTAAGAGGTTTGACAGAGGGAACTGTAACTCTAGGGTCTTATCGTCCCGAAATCGGAGAGAGAAGGAAGACAGGATAGGAGAAAGCCAGCCGTTCCGAGAACGAACATTATCCCATCAGGATAAAATCCGCCCCGGGCGGGAATCGAACCCGCGGCCTAGCGCTTACAAGGTAGACGCACTACCAACTAAGCTAACTAGGCTGGCGAAAGGAATTTTAATTGAGCAGTTAGGGTAAAAATTATGAATAAAAGGTCTCTTCCATGTAGGGACGATAAGACGTCAGAAGTTACATTCCCTTCTATCAAACCTCTTAAAACAACATTGTTAGTTTAAATTAATTGGGAAAACAATGTACTAGTTAATAGTCTTGTGTACACTGAGGGACCTAAAGGGGCTTTTCAGCCCTATGTCGAAAGTACCTAAAAACTGAGCTGTCGAAGAAATTCCTTCCAACATGGACCAGGATTCTTCACTAACATTAAATTTATCTTTTAAATCTCGGACTATGCTTTTTAATTTTACATTTTTTTTTTTTTTTTTTTTTTTTTTTTTTTGACCGGGCCGAGATTCGAACCCCTCACCTGTGGTGTGGACGACGCCCGTCGGAACTCTTCCACCTTGAGAGGTCTACTTGAAGATTCGGATGGGGAGGTGATGTGAAATGAGGGCGAGCGGGGGGCGGAGGAGGAGGAGGAAACGGTGAGTGGATGTGAGTGTTGCTTGGTCAGGTAGGACACTTGAGATACCTGGAATAGAATAGAATATTATTTATTTTAGGACTGGTTGCTCCTCTCCCGATAGAGTATGCAATTAACACTGCGACCTCTGTAGATCTATTGTGACCAGTATTTTTTCCCCTGCCCGAGCTGCTATCCTCCGGCCTTAATGGAACCTAGAAGTACCCTCACTGGTATATATCAACCTCTTCAGTTTCTCCAAAATTTACATGTAGCACCTCTAAAGAGTCCGCACACTCAGGTTTATTCCAGAGAAAAGCTGTGAGTCCATATACTATCCCATTAAGAGGATACCACGAGGTGCCATCAAGGTCAGAGAGCTAGCTCAAGGCCCCCGAATCGTAGGGGTCTGATGAGGGATATTCAGGTACATAATTATGTCGTTGTACCCTACTTCCTGAGACGGACTTGACCGTAGTCCCATTCAGGTACCCTCAAGAGCCACTGTTACTGTCTGTGGCTTGACAGGGCTGGTTTTGTCTCAGTTTTACGTCCTCCAGCGAGACAATAGAATAGAGTATATGAAATTGAATTTTCGACCTTTTAAAGTTACTTTTTTGGAGTTTTGACCTCAGATTCGAATTTTTCACAACTTTTTACGTAGGAATCGACTTTTTATTAATAATATTTTCCCAATTGCAACTGCTCCATTGTCTCTTGAGAAGTGGTAATGGAATAGAATAGAATACAATATGAGAATATAATTGTTAGGGGTCATACTATGATCGCTATCCCCGCACAATAACCAGCTCCTATTGTCCCCAAACTCAAGTGTATGTTTGCTTCCCCAGTCCAGCACCCTCCGTGGCCGAGTGGGTTTCACACTAGGCTTGCACTCAGGAGGCCCGGGTTCGATTCCCAGCGGGGCCGAGGTTTTTTCGGCTCTGTGCTTGGATTTCAGTTAGCACTCAGCCTCGTGAGGACAATTGAGTATCTACTTTAATCGATCAGCGACCAGTGGCGACATTACCAGTGTAAAAAGATTATTGAAATATGGAAATTGATTGGAAAGGAGGTACTTAGTGATGTTGTGATATCCACAAAGAGTGAAAAAGCTCTGCTTTACCACAAAGAATTTGAGATTGGATATACTTCCCCAGTCCGCCCATCTCATTTCGACGTTACTCACCGATAGCAGCCGCTCCGTGGAGGGTGCGGGTTCGGACCCGGTTCTCTCGATGATTCTCGTCATCCTCTCCCGTTCTCCCTCCCCTCCCTCCCTCTCCTCCTCCAGCTCCTTCTTCACCCTATGCTGTCGCATGAGGAATCGCCTCTGTTTGGAGCCGAGGCTGGTCGAGGGGATTTCCAGACTTGTGGCGGCCGAAGAGGGACAGGACTCGCCGAGCCCCGAGTCCAGCGATTTGGATTGGTTCGTCGTGAGAATGATTGTCTTGACTGGTAACAGAAGGTCTGGAACGGAAAAACTAACGTTAAAGAAATAAAGAGAACGGGGGACTGGGGTAAGGTTTCCCGCAGAACGTTAAAGAAAAAAAGAGAATGCGGGACTTAAGGTCCCCGCAGAACGTTAACGAAAAAAAAGAGAATGCGGGACTTAAGGTCCCCGCAGAACGTTAAAGAAAAAAAAGAGAATGCGGGGCTTAAGGTCCCTGCAGAACGTTAAAGAAAAAAAGAGAATGGGGGACTTAAGGTCCCCGCAGAACGTTAAAAAAAAGAGAATGGGGGACTTAAGGTCCCCGCAGAACGAGGCATTAAAGATGAAGCATTAGGACGAAAAAATTCAGGTGAAACATCCAGAGGGAGACGCGAGGTTGAATAATCCAGAACGATTTCCAGTCTGAACATTGACCCTTCGACTTCAGTTCGGTCAGTTGTTCCCTCATTCAAAGAAATTTCAAGAGAAAAATCCTTTTTCACATTGAATTTGAAAGTCATACATTTTTTTAGGTCACTCGTTTTTCTTTTTTTTTTTTTTTTTCAAAATTAATATTTTGGACATAAGTGGCACCTATGTTCAAAATATGATTCAACTCAAAATCAATCCTCAATGTGAACCAAGAAATCTGACACAGCCTCAGAAAAAAAGTAATAATAAATAAATAAACATTACTTACCTTATATTTATGACACCAACTATTTAAGTCTCCAGTAAAAAATAAAAATAAAAAAGCCCGTATGGGGCAGTGTCCCTCGATCAAGCCCAAAACCTAATGTGACAATTTTCTTTATATCTACTTGTATGCGGAACATGGCCCCTCATGGTTATCTGCCATTTTTGAACCTTTCTCAAAAAGGCCCCTAAAATTAAAAAGTTTTAATGAATAATCAGATTTAATTTCTCGTTAATAGTAAGATACTGTGGGATAGATTTATTTTCGAATATAATATTTTAGTGATTTTTACAGTAATAGATACACACTTTACAAATATTGTATAGCAACAAGGGATAATAATTTAGTTTATTAGTACTTCACAATGGACTGATAGGGAGGAATGGGTAACTATTTTTTTGCGTGTCTGGGGGGACTCTTTCATATAATCAGATCATCTCAGGCTGTCACCTTGTCTTTTTGCTAAGATCTTAATACACAAGTACCCCACTTCGAGGCGTAGGTGTAGGGGCAACAAGCCCCAAAAGATAGGTTAAGCTTATACGAATCTACGACTCCTTAACTGTGCTCACGAGGCTGAGTGCACCCAGCACCTTGAATAACCAGTAACACCTGGTGTACCCAGATGAACACACGTTTACGTCTAGATACCACGTACGACATTACTTAACATGAGTGATCTTTCAGGAACTGGTATATTTTATATTGCCACTGGAATTTAGAACCATAAATTTTTGAAAAATAACAATAAAATCTTTCAGACCAAGAAGAGAAAGGGGCCAAAAGAAAGAGCTAGGTACCTACCGAAATAGGCACACACTTTTTCTAGTAAAAAATTTCGGATAT
Source organism: Diaphorina citri (assembly GCF_000475195.1). Classification (NCBI taxonomy): domain Eukaryota; kingdom Metazoa; phylum Arthropoda; class Insecta; order Hemiptera; family Psyllidae; genus Diaphorina; species Diaphorina citri. The sequence goes on along the minus strand of NW_007377537.1, from coordinate 60,416 downwards.
GTTTATGAACACAAAAACAATTTGGAGAGACTTTGCACTTCCAAATAATATCCCCAGAACCATTTTATTATAGTTGTAAGTTATCGTGGAGTGCGAATTCTCTTTTATTAGGAGAGTTAGGACTTGAAACTGTCCTGGGGAAAATAATTTAAACTTTAAATAACAAACATAAGATATGTAAGTTGTACTTTCCTTTCGAAATGTCTTCTCTTCTGAAGCTCATTTCCCCTCTTTTGGTACCACTTCCGAAAGGAAGACACAACTATTATACATATGTTACAGTAAAATTGCGTGATCTCTCCACTGCTATACTACGTGCAAAGGCCGGGAATAAGCCCTATTCTACATTTAAAAAAACACCTACACTCTAGCTCCTAACTTATAGATTTTTAGTTTATGTACAGCGCTCTCTGTTGCTTTTAATATAAAATAGATGTACATATTAAAAAACACCTACACTCTAGCTCCTAACTTATAGATTTTTAGTTTATGTACAGCGCTCTCTGTTGCTTTTAATATAAAATAGATGTACCTATTTTCCATGTGTGTCGTTACCTACTATGTATAGGTATTGGCCTACTTTACAAACACTTTTCATGGCTGTTCTTTAGAAGGAATACTCAAGGTAAACAACAGAAGCAAGTTTGATTTTTTATATGGCGCTAAAGAAGGAAGAAAATGATTCCACCTATATCCTGCTGATTAGAGTATGTACTGGAAATAACACTAGTGCATATTCAGAAATTTGCTGAATGAGATGAAATTGTCAGGGATATTTCAGACAAAGTTTTCCTATGCTGATTCAAAATGTTGACTTTGTGGACGAAATTATCACATGCTGACTCAGTGTCCTAAGTTGACATCTAGGACACTATGCTGAATGAGATAAATTCAAATCATTCGCTGTTCTTTAGAAGGAATACTCAAGGTAAACAACAGAAGCAAGTTTGATTTTTTATATGGCGCTAAAGAAGGAAGAAAATGATTCCAAATATATCCTGCTGATTAGAGTATGTACTGGAAATAACACTAGTGCATATTCAGAATTTGCTGAATGAGATGAAATTGTCAGGGATATGTCAGACAAAGTTATCCTATGCTGATTCAAAATGTTGACTTTGTGGACGAAATTATCACATGCTGACTCAGTGTCCTAAGTTAACATCTAGGACACTATGCTGAATGAGATAAAATCAAATCATTTTCAGCAAGATGACACTGGCAGATTACAACGAAGGTATTTCCACATGCTGACTCCAAATTGTCTGACTGGTGGGATCAAGTTATTCTAGGAATCATCTGATTGGTGGGATGAAATCTCATACTGATTGAGATGTTCTAATTTCTAATTCGTCTTGAACACTTGAATGACAATGCTTATAGATTATGGACCACAGAAGAAGTATTATGAAAGATTGTTCACCAATGTTAAGTACCTATGCACCTACCCAAGCAGTCAAGCACAAACTTGTGTATTGCAGTTGTCTTTTAAGAATTACCAGGACAAAGATAAAAAGCTCACATATATTTATATGATAAGCTACCTACTTAAATTGAATATAATTATATTTTTTTCTTCTTTTTATTCCATAGATACGTACCTGAAAATATGAACTACACGCTGAGAGCACAATTTTGTGAGCCAAGATATGTTTTCCTTCTGTTGCTAAAGTTACATCACACATTGTCTCACTCCTCAGCAGAGAAGAAAACACTGCAATGAAGTTTGGCTGATGATTGTTCCATCGTAGACAGAATTGTTGCGTTGGAGTGGCCATTGCATATGACATTTACAACCTGGGGAGAGAGAAAAATTCTATTGTGAATATCATGGTTCTATTCTCTGTAAGTGTTCTGTTCAGATGAAAACTGGAGATGTCCCTACATTGCCATCTATGTAATGGTTTGTCTGCACAAGTAAACCTCCCCAGAAAACCATAACATGAAGAGCTAGCCCATAAGTACCTATAACTCGTATCTTTTGAACATCATTGTTCAAACAAACAGAGGTCCAAGTTTAAATAATATATGCACTTGGTTTGTCATTTATTCCATGTTAACTCTTGATAAGTCCAATCAATCTAGATGAAATGGCAAAAAAATTCAACATATTGAGAAAATTTAATTGCTTTCTGGGCCCCACATTGCCTCAGCTCATTCTATTGTTTATAGTGAATCGTACAAGTTTGATAAGACCAAGTTTTGAAAGGTGTAATGTAATTCTAGAAATTCAGCACATAGGACTTGAAATGGTACCAAACACAGGCTTGTAGTCATGAGAATAGATTGGATATTAATCAAACAATGGTCTTTTCTCAACGACAAGCCAAGAAAGAGAAAACCCCCCATAAAATTTTGACGGTCTAAGAACGCACCACTCAAAATGTATTGATGTCCAAACTCTTGTAAATTTGTTCACTTGCAATCCATGGTGTTGATAGGTTCTTCAGGGTTCTACTTAAGTTAATAAATATTGATTTGCAAACGATACAGCACACTGGTAAAGTAATAAAGAAGTGAACTTTCAAATGAATTAAATAAATAATAAAATCTATCTATTCTAAAAAGATCATAGAAAGTGATCATTTCAACCTCGATCATTTCAACTACCCCCGGTCCCAATTAGTTGAAATAATCGAGGTTCTACTGTAGATTAGAAATAACAGAATATACCCTGTTCATATTGCCTGAATAGGACTGAAAAGTCCCTGTACCCCAGCAGTCTATACAAGGGCTCATATTTTTGATGGGATAGTAATGCATACAAGGAGTTTTACGAACAAAAATACAAGGTATAGATTTAGCTAAGTTAGGAACTACATTGGGATCTAGCTAAATTGGGTTCAGGACCCCTTTGAGGAGCCCAGGGCAGGTGATACCGGATGTACCCTCTGTGTATGGCCCTGGTCATAGGTCTTGCTGTCTTGCTGTAAATTATGCTTCCTGAAGATAAGGTCCCTTATGGTGTAATACCAGAAACCCAAGTATATTCTATGCCCTATCATGTGGTGAACCGACTGCCAAATTTCTATGGCCTTGGTGTGCTCTATCAGGTTTTGGTTTGTTTCTACATATCAGTCATTGCCTCATTACTTGGTCTTCAGGAATATAGCGTGTACCCTACACAGATTATACAAGTGAAATGGTATCCGATCCTTGTATAGCCATGTAGCATAGGTATGTAACTACAAACAAACCTACTATGTTTTATCCTGATGGGATAATGTTCGTTCTCGGAACGGCTGGCTTTCTCCTATCCTGTCTTTCTGCTCTCTTCGATTTCGGGATGATAAGACTATAGCAGTTAAAGTTCCCTCTGTCAAACCTAAAAAAAAAAACGTACTGTGTAGCTACCATTGAAATAGGAGTCATGCCGGAAAGTTTGTGTTAGTAATCGGTTCTTTTGTAATTGGTTTGAATTTGGATCTGGCTGCTTAATGCCGGCCACTCACGTTCAGACGGTCTGACAGACCTAGGTCTCAAGCTTTTTCCGCCACACACGTTAAGACGCTCAGACGGTCTGACAGACCGCATCCTAGAAGTTCGCAGGCAGACATAAGACATAAAAAAGGAAAAAATGACATTATAATGTGTATAATTTTGATTAATAATAGTATCTACTTATTTATACTGCTCGCATAGGATTGAAAAGTCCCTTTACTCCAGCAGTAGGCTACTACTACATATTATGTGGTCAAATTTTCAAATTTTCTTGAGGATAAAATTCCAAACCTCGGCTGGGATTGAACCCACGCCCTCCTGTTTACCAGGCGAGCATCTTGTTACTACACCACCGAGGCAGGTTATGAGATTTTCGATTTCTTGCCGCAAGATTTAAGTTTAGAGTTCGTTGTGGTATCCATTGTATTTCCAGACTCGGAACAATTTTCCGGATGATATAATACATGTAATATTTTCCATCAATTTTCCTTGATTTCTGTAATTCTGTTTCTAATCGTGTAATGACCAGTGGCGAATTCGTTTCATTGGAATTCAATTCCTGAACTTTTCTGCCCAACCGGTCGGTCGATCGCGCATTTATTTCAAGTCGATCGCGACCAACACACCCAGCAGTGTTTGAACCTGGCAATAACATCTTACACACCCAATAAGTCCAAACTTGTGGACCGAATTCAGAGGCAAGTCTCCCAGAGTTTAGGTATTAAGTCGATCGCAAGACTGTACTGAAAATTCAAGTCGATTTCCCTCTGAAAAGGTTGGGCAGTTAGCACCCCTGGTCTATTCTATTCTAGTCGTAGGTACTCTGTTCTATCTTGTGACTCCTCCTCTGACTGTTATATCGGAGAAGACTCCATTACTTGTGATTCAGTTGGAAGCTAGGGTGTTCTCTGTGATACCACAACAAAACCAAGTAGCAACCATTTAGCCGTCGCGTCGTTACGCCTATCAGAATGATTCGGTTGACAATACAGAGTGGTATTGTAGAGACTTATCTTATGCCTTGGTTTTTAGAAGCTACTAAGATTACCAAGGCAGTTTAAAACCGTACATGGCACATAAAATTTTCCTTATGATCAGATCGAATGATAAAGTCGACAGTTTTGTCCCATAAATCCAACAGTATATTGTCCCGTAAGTAAACAAGGTACAGTGCCAGGCTTTTTAAAAGGAAACAAAAGTCTACATGACTTCTTTGGTTGATAGATTACTTGAGTACTTATCGCCATTCAGGATGATTAGTACAGCGGCATTCAAGTAAATTAACATAAATAGTTTCATTTATTTGTCAAGAGAAAACATAGTATCTATCATTTCACTAAGTATCGTATTATAAGAAATACGTTTAACAAAACGGGATGTTCCCTCAACAGATAAGGATCGTTCTCGGAACGGCTGGATTTTTCCTATCCTCCTTCTCTCTTTGATTCCGGGACAACTCCTTCCCTCTTTGATTCCGGGACAACTCCTTCCCTCTTTGATTCCGGGATAACTCCTTCCCTCTTTGATTCCGGGACAACTCCTTCTCTCTTTGATTCCGGGACAACTCCTTCCCCCTTTGATTCCGGGACAACTCCTTCCCCCTTTGATTCCGGGACAACTCCTTCCCTCTTTGATTCCGGGACAACTCCTTCCCTCTTTGATTCCGGGACAACTCCTTCCCCCCTTGATTCCAGGACAACTCCTTCCCTCTTTGATTCCGGGACAACTCCTTCCCTCTTTGATTCCGGGACAACTCCTTCCCCCTTTGATTCCGGGACAACTCCTTCTCTCTTTGATTCCGGGACAACATGATCTCCGTTGCTACAGTTCCTTCTGTCAAACCTCTAAAGAGAAAGAAGAAGAAGAATCAGGATGTACCGTCTGTTGAGTTACACCCTGTAACGCGTGATTAGTATTGAACTGTTCAACTGATGTAGGTAATAGGTGCATTGTAGGTAGTAGGAACATATTGTCTTGTTAATTAGCCACGTGAGTGAGTGAGAGAGAGAGAGAGAGAGAGAGAGAGAGAGAGAGAGAAAAAGAGAGAGGTAGTTAAGTAGGTACAGTTCAGAACATTCAGGAAATAATAGAATAATTTTGTATGAATGCCAAATAACTAATTTAGATATGCAATGTGCCATACATGTTAGTGGGATGTCTGATTCACGTAGATTATTTCTCTTGGTGGAGACGCCTGCCACGAATTTTAGTCTTATAAGTTATAGGTATCTAGCTAACTAGTTGAACTTTATGAATAATTTTTTGGACATTTTTCATGCATCTGCATTAACACAAAAACCCACAAAAGTGCAATGAAATAAACGATAAAATTAATAATGAACGGAAATGTTCGATATCAAGCGTGCCGGGAGGCGCGCGAACGTCAAGAGTTCGAAGCGCCGTAAAGTATAAACCCTAATAATTTGTACCTAGTACCTACTTTGATTTTGTTCAAGATTGTCAAATTTGGAGAAAAACAATTTTATTTAAAAGAAAAAGGTTTGTCAAAAATTTTGCACCTGAGAAACATAAAAACATTGGAGATAATTTAACTTCAATAAGAAATTTGATGTTCTTTCTTTTCTTCCTACAACGCAACCTTGAAATGATTTTTTTTTTTTTCAGAAAATTTGATTTCTTTTTGTTTTTCGAAAGCTTAGGGCTTTTATTATTTTTTTCTCCTTAAGTGCCTTTAAATCCCTCTAAGCGGAAAATGGGAAAATTTCCGTTTGTAATGTTATTTTGAAACAAATTTCAAGGTTAATAAATATATTTACATTTCCCAATATTTCAAAATACCCCCCACACTGTCTTTTTTATTATCATTTTTTATACTTTTTTTTAATTCTATTTTTGTAGATAGGTACTTTACTTCTATTTGATTAGGTATTTGTGAAATTTTGATTATTCGAACCAGGCACGTATTCAGGATTCCAGCGAGGGGGGCCCAATAATCCGAACAGTGACTTATTGGAGGGATGCTCCAAAAATTAGGGCAATGCTTTTTGCACACGGCTATAACTATTTAGGAGCAAAAAATAGCTCGAGGGTTGCCCCCCTCCGAAATACGGCGCTAACTCAACCAAACACTTCTGACATTCTACAAATTTCTTTGCAGCAGTGACGCCAAAAATAAGATCTTGATTTTGAAACATAGCTATTGCTTAGTGCAATGAAATAAACGATAAAATTAATAATGAACGGAAATGTTCGACATCAAGCGTGCCGGGAGGCGCGCGAACGTCAAGAGTTCGGAGCGCCGTAAAGTATAAACCCTAATAATTTGTACCTAGTACCTACTTTGATTTTGTTCAAGATTGTCCAATTTGGAGAAAAACAATTTTTGAAGAAAAAGGTTTGCCAAAAATTTTACACCTGAGAAACATTGGAGGTAATTTAACTTCAATAAGAAATTTGATGTTCTTTCTTTTCTTCCTACAACCCAAAGTTCTTCAAATGAAATTTTTTACCATTTCAGAAAATTTGATTTCTTTTTGTTTTTCGAAAACTTAGGGCTTTTATTATTTTTTTCTCCTTAAGTGCCTTTAAATCCCACTAAGCGGAAAATATTATTGAACGAATCAAGAAACATCATTAAAAAAATGTCATAAGTGGGTCTCGATCTTGCAACCTCCACCTTGCTAGCCATATATAAATATTAGGTGGTACGTCAAAATCTCTGAAAATTTCAAGTGGTACGTGTTTACTAAAAGGTTGAGAACCCCTGGTCTAGGCAGTAACAGTTGGCAAACAGGCCCAGAGGATAGGTTAAGCTTCTACAAATCTACGAAAGAGTTGGTCTAGCGGTAACGCTTGCTCACCACTCAGAAGGACCCGGGATCTATTTTATATATAAATATTAGGTGGTACGTCAAAATCTCTGAAAATTTCAAGTGGTACGTGTTTACTAAAAGGTTGAGAACCCCTGTTCTAGGACATTATTTTCGAATCGGTGACATCTGTCATGTAGATACTAGGAGGTAGGTATAGAAAATGAAATGTAGGTAGGTACTGTGTGAATGAAAACCCAAGGTTTCTTCGGAGCTAGGTACGATATACAGAGAGCTTATATATAAATATTAGGTGGTACGTCAAAATCTCTGAAAATTTCAAGTGGTACGTGTTTACTAAAAGGTTGAGAACCCCTGGTCTAGAGAATTATCTTATTGTAGAGACTGCAGTCACTTATCTATTGGATAACAAGATTAGTAAGCGTTAGCTCAGTAAATATTGAAGTAATCAATTGGATAACAAGATTAGTAAGCGTTAGCTCAGTAAATATTGAAGTAATCAATTGTTGAAATTCCTCTTATGAGAATTCCCGTGGCTATATTGGAGTCTTCGGCCTGCCTAGTTAGCCTGGAGGGTAGCGCGCCTGCCTTGTATTAAGCGCTAGGTCGCGGGTTCGATTATCGCTAGGGGCGGATTTCAGCCTAAACAGATAAGGTTCGTTTTCGGAAAGGCTGACTTTCTCCTATTCTGTCTTCCTTCCCCCTTCGATTTCGGAACAACTGGAAAATTGGACTTTTTCCGATAATGCAAATAAACAATTACGATTTTTTATGTAAACCCTCACAAAAATTGTAAACATTGTAAATAATAATGCTAATAGTTTGTCCTTTTAGTTACTGTTACATAATATGTTACTAAAAGGACAAAAAAAATCAATAAATGAGCATTTACTGTCGAATTTTTGCCATGTTTTCTAATGTAATCCCGATCTAATGAAATTTTATATGGAAATCCGATTTTATGAACTACCCTTCATCCGAATTAGTTCATAAAATCGGGTTTCTACTGTATTAATATTTACATTCGTTTCTGTTGCGTGGTGATTTCAGTCGTTGCGGAAGGTTTCAAAAAAAAAAAAAAAATAAATAAATAAAAAATAAAATAAAATAATAATAATAGAAAGTGCCTCTGTGGCAGTACATATGGACAGCCTGGAAACTACCTACGTGTTGGGTATACTAATACACAGGCAATGCAACAGGCTAAATGACTCCAAACTGTTGCCGCCTTCCCGTTGTTAATGGCAATGAATCATCCTGCTTACAGGGCCGTATTAAAGGGGAGGGGGCATGGGGTCCGGGCCTCCCCCCTCGGGATTCTTTTTGCTCCTCAAATGTAGCAAGACACTGAAGAGTGACCTCCGTGATTGAGTTAGTTTGTTTTTTTTTTTTTTTTATTTTTATTTTAATGACAATAAGTATTTTAGGCCGGGTTCGCAAAGTGAGTTTAAACTCGGTTTAAGTTTGACTCTCGGATTTAGCAATCTGATTTTCTCAGGGTTTTTACGCGACCTGGAAAAGTCATGGAATCTGAAAATTGGCCAACAAGAATCTGAAATTTTGCCTAAAAGTCATGGAATAGTCATGGAAAATCGTGAAACTTTAAAGAAAACTTGGAAAAGTCATGGAATTTCATTCCAGAAAAGGCGTATAAACCCTGTTTCTGAACTTTTTTTTTATCAACCAATCAGATTGTTTAACCCGAAAGTTAAACTTGAACCGAGTTTAAAGTGTGGCCCGGCCGTAAAAGTGTTGTCTTGAAATTTGGAGTATCCCCCCCCCCACCCTTCCAATAAGCAATTGTTTGGATTCTTGAAGCCCCCTCTCCCCTCAAATCCTTTATACAGGCCTGCCTCCCTACCTACCACATTAAATTTCTAATGATGGTATACCACACAGATACATATGTACTGATAACTGATAGTATACCCCACATGTAGGATACTGCCATATCACACACTTCAGCACTTGTAGAGGACGAGAATATCCTCTTCCTAATCACTTAATTAAAAGTAAACATAGTAATGATACCACACAATGATTACTACCACACAACACATTGTGTGAAATGTGACATATGTTTGGAAAGTGTTGTATATTCACCTGCGTAAGCAAATACTCGTATCTATGTAGCGACCTACTGTTGGCAAATAAACCATGACAGGACATGGACTTAGATCCTGCCTATTGGTATTGACATAAGTAAGGCCATCGTTGTTCATGAAAGTCTCTTATCACTAAAAAATGACCTACAGGATGAAAATGTAATTTATAGTTTATTTTTATACTACTTACATTGTTCATGAAAGTCTCTTATCACTAAAAAATGACCTACAGGATGAAAATGTAATTTATAGTTTATTTTTATACTACTTACATACCTACCTATATGATTTGTTTTCAAACTGATAAATAAATACATAAACTGAATCAGATAAGTCATTACTGTACTGACATTTAAATTTGTCTTTCAATCATCCTGAATTAGTGAGTGATCAAAATTTTACCTTTCACAATGATGCAAAATTTTGTCTATTGAAGAGTCTGTGTTTTAAACACCCTGTACAAGAGTGATGAGGTAAACAGTAGCTCTTTATTCTTTTGATTCCTGCAAATGTATACTGAGAAACCATCAGTGTACCTAGTATTGTTGTTTGGTAGGTACACCTTTCGTTCTTTTGTGGATCTTTCAAATTATCCTGTAAACAGTAGCTCTTTATTCTTTTGATTCCTGCAAATGTATACTGAGAAACCATCAGTGTACCTAGTATTGTTGTTTGGTAGGTACAATCAAAACCTTTCGTTCTTTTGTGGATCTTTCAAATTATCCAATCAATCCCTTTTTGAAAGTTCTGGTTCAAATGAAAATTTTAAAATAATAAAAACTTTTTTTCTACTTAAAGAGGCAATGTCATTCTTTTTACACAAGTTGGGCAAGAGATTAAGCACCTACATAGAGGTTGGTACTTAGCTTGTATCATTCATTAATTACCTATTTTTAAATACTTACTTGTACTTGAGTATTAAGTATTATCCAAAGTAATTTTACACACAGAGACAACTCATTATTTAGTCATTATTGATTTAATTTTCCCTTGAAATTTTCCCTAATTGAGTGATTAAACAACATAATTGGTTCTATCTAAAGTTTGGTGTAGCAGTAGGTTAGATAGGTACTTACTTACCTACTTTCTTAAAGAATACAACTCATTTTCTTGTAAAGAAAAGAAAAAAAAAAACCACTAAGTAGGTAGGTACCTATTCTAATGAAATTAAATAAATCATTTTAAGTAATGTGAAGATCAAGTAGTTGCCTTTAACTTGAAATTTGTAAAAAGAAGGTGTTGATTCCGTGCCATTACAAGATTGGATGATCCAAGTATGCTTATGGTAAGATAATGTGAAATTTACTATCCTATTTTCACAGGTGTTGATTCCGTGCCATTACAAGATTGGATGATCCAAGTATGCTTATGGTAAGATAATGTGAAATTTACTATCCTATTTTCACATATGTACTTAAGTAATTATTGTTTCTTCAGTACATAGGACAGACTTTGGTGCTATGTGTAGGGAATGATAAGTACTTAATAATTCCTTATTTATGAATAAAAATTGTGCTTAGTTGTATTTCTCGAATGAGTCAGAGTTCCTTTACCTCAGCTCAGCACTAAACTCCTACTATAAATCATTGTGGTCAAATTCTAGAACAAATACCAGAAAAGTGCTTTACGACTGACAATGCCGATCATTTCCGTACTCAACCGAACCTTCCCCGATCACACGTTCCTAATGAATGGTCTCATCATGGGCATAAAGGTAAGTGCCTTCGAGCTTGGTGCGTGTCTGGATGGGTGACATCATTCCCCGATCACACGTTCCTAATCCTAATGAATGGTCATAAAGTGATAATGGGCATAAAGGTAAGTAAGTGCCTTCGGTTAGCTTAACTCTATACAAAAAAAAGCTCACTCCGGGGCTTAGGTGTGGGGTCAAACAGCTTTGCATATCGAGAGTTAAGTAAATAAAAATATTGTATACTGTATACCTACTTATGACTAAAACTAAGTAATTATTGTTTCTTCAGTACATAGGACAGACTTTGGTGCTATGTGTAGGGAATGATAAGTACTTAATAATTCCTTATTTATGAGAAAAAACAGTGCTTAGTTCTATTCCTTGAATGAGTCACGAGTTCATTTACCTCAGCACTAAACTCCTACTATAAATCATTGTGGTCAAATTCTAGAACAAATACCAGAAAGTGCTTTACCACTTAAGTACCACATCTTACCAGCTTTTTTAGAAGCTACTAAGATTACCAAGGCAGTTTAAAACCGTACATGGCACATAAAATTTTCCTTATGATCAGATCGAATGATAAAGTGGACAGTTTTGTCCCATAAATCCAACAGTATATTGTCCCATAAGTAAACAAGGTACAGTGCCAGGCTTTTTAAAAGGAAACAAAAGTCTACATGACTTCTTTGGGTGATATATTACTTAAGTACTTATCGCCATTCAGGATGATAAGTACAGCAGGATTCAAGTAAATTAACATAAACAGTTTCATTTATTTGTCAAAAGAAAACATAGTATCTATCATTTCACTAAGATCGTATTATAAGAAATACTTATAACAAAACAGGATGTTCCTCAACAGATAAGGATCGTTCTCGGAACGGCTGGATTTTTCCTATCCTCCTTCTCTCTTTGATTCCGGGACAACTCCTTCCCTCTTTGATTCTGGGACAACTCCTTCCCTCTTTGATTCCGGGACAACTCCTTCCCTTTTTGATTCCGGGACAACATGATCTCCGTTGTTACAGTTCCTTCTGTCAAACCTCAGAAGAAGAAGAAGAAGAAGAAGAAGAAGAAGAAGAAGAAGAAGAAGAAGAAGAAGAAGAAGAAGAAGAAACAGAATGCACCGTCTGTTGAGTTACACCCTGTAACGCGAGTTCGGTATTGAACTGTTCAACTGATGTAGGTAGTAGGTACATTGTAGGTAGTAGGTACATATTGTCTTGTTAATTAGCCACGGAAAATAACGACGAGGAATACTTAGGTAATAAATTACATAGCGCCAACGCAGGGCCCGTGGTCTAATGGGACCCTGGGGGCAATTCCAACAATCGAATACAGTAGAACCTCGATTATTTCAACTCCAAAAATCCATGTTTTTTTTTTTCTTTTTATATCTTTCAAAGGATATTCTATCTTATTGTGATTTTTACAGTAATAGATACACACTTTACAAATATTGTATAGCAACAAGGGATAATAATTTAGTTTATTAGTACTTCACAATGGAGTGATGGGGAGAAAAGGGTAACTATTTTAGCTAGATTCCTTTTAGGAATGAGCTTTTTTGCGTGTCTGGGGGGGACTCTTTCATATAATCAGATCATCTCAGGCTGTCACCTTGTTTTTTTGCTAAGATCTTAATACACAAGTATCCCACTTCGAGGCGTAGGTGTAGGGGCAACAAGCCCCAAAAGATATAAGCTTATACGAATCTACGACTCCTTAACTGTGCTCACGAGGCTGAGTGCACCCAGCACCTCGAATAACCAGTAACACCTAGTGTACCCAGATGAACACACGTTTACGTCTAGATACCACGTATGACGTTACCTAACATGAGCGATCTTTCAGGAACTGGTATATTTTATATTGCCACTGGAATTTTGAACCATATATTTTTGAAAAATAACAATAAAATCTTTCAGACCAAGAACAGAAAGGGACCAAAAGGAAGAGCTAGGTACCTACCGAAATAGGCACACACTTTTTCTAGTAAAAAATTTCGGATATGTTTATGAACACAAAAACAATTTCGAGAGACTTTGCACTTCCAAATAATATCCCCAGAACCATTTTATTATAGTTGTAAGTTATCGTGGAGTGCAAATTCTCTTTTATTAGGAGAGTTAGGACGTGAAACTGTCCTGGGGAAAATAATTTAAACTATAACAAACACAACAAGATATGTAAGTTGTATTTTTCTTTCGAAATTTCTCCTTTTCTGAAGCTCGTTTCCCCTCTTTTGGCATGGTAGCGCCTGTACTAATACAAAACCATAGGAAATCCAAGATGGCACGCCATCGAAATCGGTACCACTTCCGAAAGGAAGACACAACTATAATACATATGTTACAGTAAAATTGCGTGATCTCTCCACTGCTATGCTACGTGCAAAGGCCGGGAATAAGCCCTATTCTACATCTGTGATGCTGATATAGAATAAACCACTACTGAAAACCCTGCATAAACAGCACAAGACAGATATTAAGTACTAAATAGAAAACATTAGCAGAAGAAACAGAAGGGAAAAGAAAAATACAAAGATGATTTGGAATAGTTGTTAGAAAACTGATTGCATTTCATTTCAGTAAAAACTTTCTACACTTGAACATTTTTGCTTTTGGGAGGAACGAAGACCTGAACTTGTTAAAGAAATTCTAAAAAAGTTGATCAGAATAAAGATGAAATGAAGCACCTATAAAGAAAAACTAAAGGATGAACCGACAATGCAAGGAAAACAATAAAAGAAAAATGTAGGACTGACTAAGGAGCTGTAGGAGCGAAGGGACAAGGAGTAGTTTGATAGGCAGGTTGGGTGGAAGCCCCATCTGTACCGTGTTTCATTTTAAGATCACATCAGACTTCAGTAGACTTTGTTTTCTAAATTGGAACAATTCAATAAAAAGTCTACCTCGAATCTTATGACTTTACTCCGAACAAACAACATTTCCACTACTAGAAATCATAAAATACTACTTTTGAGCACAATGTGACTCTTTTCCAAACGGACGGTAAGTAATACAACAGGTAATCCAGGTAAGTCCTTTTAATGGATTCAAATTTCTTTCGTAGACCAAATCTTACACCCGAAAAAGTTGAGATACCTATTTAAAAATGTCCTTATTAAATTATACAAAATTAAAAAGAAATTTACATAACTCTACTAAACTTCTACAAACTTCATGCATTGGTGGATTGAAAATTATTGGTACAAACATCCATGCACAAAACAATAGGTAGGTACATATTTTTCTTATTCCTGTTCGAATAAATCAATTTTACTTAAGATCGAACATTCAACTTATTCTTGTCTCTGTCATCTGGGATTCGAACCCGCATCTGCCTACTTAGCAGGCCACTATAATGAAAAACAAAAATAGCCTCGTTTTTTATACAACTGAACACAAGGCAGGAACACACACGAGGTGAAAAAAAATCGAGCTTACCAAGAGGAGAGAGGGACTTACCAGATTTGTTGCCTGAACTAGGCCCTGCCTCGGCTGAAGACATGGATGCACTCCGAGGTGACTTGTCTTCCATCTGAAATCCAAAAATAAAATTGCCAATATTTTTTTTTTCTTTAACATCAATTTAAGTTTTTTTTTCTTTTTTACTTTTTTTTTCACACCTTTGTTGATTTATTTATTTTTTGACTTTCAGAAACCAAACCCATAATATCGGGAATACCCTCCCATGGCTGGAGTCTCTTTTTCTCTACTATGACTACTCCATGGTTTAGCAATAGAAAACCTATTACATTACATTGGGGGGTCTTTTCTGACGAAATTCCTGTGTGCGGAGTCCAGTATGTAGGACTATTGCACCCTAGAAAACCTGTAGTACAAACGGATGTTCTAAGACTGAGACGGATGCTGACTGGCAGGAGTCGCGTCTCACAAGGGAGGATTATGATAGTAATGGGCGAATGGCGTCAGATGTGAGGACTGAAAGAACGTGGTGGTGGGTTGTGCTGTGGCGAGTTGCTGATTGTTATAGTCTGCCACAGATGTGACCTGCTGCACCGAGGTGACGGCACCTTGTGTGGACACGGCCATCAGTCTTTGTTGTACATCTCTGTGGACATGGAGTTCCCGAGGTGCTGGGGTGGTCTGCACGGTCTGGGAGCGTTGATTCGAGCCACAGAGATCTATTGTTGACACCATACAGTCTGGCTGCTTTACAAAACCCGATGCCTCCATATCTCACAGCCTCCAGCGCCTCATTGAATCTCTCCCTATCTTGTGACGAACAACTGTTGTACCTCTTCTTCCTCTGCGTGATCGGGGGTGTCTCGGTAGGAAACTCTGTGTTATACTGGTCTCCCCCCTCCTGGTAATTGGGGGCGGGGGGGTCAATGTTGGAGTAGATGTTGATGACGTGGGGGGGCTCCACCCAACCTGAGACCAAACAAGAAGAGGAGAGACAGAGAGGGGAGAGGTTAGTGTCCGAGAGTGTGAGGGTGAGTCGAATGTGGAACACAGTACAGATGAGGGAGGGAGAGGAGGATGGGAATAGAAATCAATGTGACCTGTAATCTGACTATGAGTCTCTCTGTGATGCTGATATAGAATAAACCACTACTGAAAACCCTGCATAAACAGCACAAGACAGATATTAAGTACTAAATAGAAAACATTAGCAGAAGAAACAGAAGGGAAAAGAAAAATACAAAGATGATTTGGAATAGTTGTTAGAAAACTGATTGCATTTCATTTCAGTAAAAACTTTCTACACTTGAACATTTTTGCTTTTGGGAGGAACGAAGACCTGAACTTGTTAAAGAAACTCTAAAAAAGTTGATCAGAATAAAGATGAAATGAAGCACCTATAAAGAAAAACTAAAGGATGAACCGACAATGCAAGGAAAACAATAAAAGAAAAATGTAGGACTGACTAAGGAGCTGTAGGAGCGAAGGGACAAGGAGTAGTTTGATAGGCAGGTTGGGTGGAAGCCCCATCTGTACCGTGTTTCATTTTAAGATCACATCAGACTTCAGTAGACTTTGCTTTCTAAATTGGAACAATTCAATAAAAAGTCTACCTCGAATCTTATGACTTTACTCCGAACAAACAACATTTCCACTACAAGAAATCATAAAATACTACTTTTGAGCACAATGTGACTG
Source organism: Diaphorina citri (assembly GCF_000475195.1). NCBI lineage: Eukaryota > Metazoa > Arthropoda > Insecta > Hemiptera > Psyllidae > Diaphorina > Diaphorina citri. Next base: position 44,254 of record NW_007377537.1, on the reverse strand, counting down.
TTTTCCAAACGGACGGTAAGTAATACAACAGGTAATCCAGGTATAGAAAAATGACAGCAGTTTTCAACAGCCCATATTTTCCTCACCATTGTCTTCTCGTCACATTGGGCTCATCTTCATCATGATCAAGGAGAATTCTAAACTGGTTTCGAAGATGCCAGTGAAGGCATCAAGGAAAATGGTTGGTCTCATCATCAGAAGCAGAAAATCAATCCTCAATGATGGTATTGTCACAGTAAGTACTTGAGGTCACACAAAATTATTAGTACAAACATCCATGCACAAAACAATAGGTAGGTACATATTTTTCTTATTCCTGTTCGAATAAATCAATTTTACTTAAGATCGAACATTCAACTTGTTCTTGTCTCTGTCTGGGATTCGTCGTCTGGGATTCGTCTCTGTCGTCTGGGATTCGAACCCGCATCTGCCTACTTAGCAGGCTACTATAATGAAAAACAACAAATAACCTCGTTTTTTATACAACTGAACACAAGGCAGGAACACACACGAGGTGAAAAAAAATCGAGCTTACCAAGAGGAGAGAGGGACTTACCAGATTTGTTGCCTGAACTAGGCCCTGCCTCGGCTGAAGACATGGATGCACTACGAGGTGATTTGTCTTCCATCTAAAATCCAAAAATAAAATTGCCAATAAATATTTTTTTTTCTTAAACATCAAAATTTTTTTTTTCTTTTTTACTTTTTATCACACCTTTGTTGATTTATTTATTTTTCGACTTTCAGAAACCAAACCCATAATATCGGGAATACGCTCCCATGGCTGGAGTCTCTTTTTCTTTATTATGACTGCTCCATGGTTTAGCAATAGAAAACCTATTACATTATATTGGGGGTCTTTTCTGACGAAATTCCTCTGTGCAGAGTCCAGTATGTAGGACTATTGCACCCTAGAAAACCTGTAGTACAAACGAGATTTCTCCGAGTTTTCAGCCCTAATCTAGAATTGTTCCACAAGAGTTTGAACATCAATACATTTTGAGTGGTACGATTTTAGACCGTCAAATTATTAAACTGTAAAATTCTCTTGCATTATTTAAATGGCTAAGAGGCAGAGCAGACCCAGTCCTAAAAAAACATGTTAAGATACTAAAAAAACATAAAGATAAAACTAGTCAAAGTTTAAATTAGAAGTAATACCTAGCCATTTTGTTTTGCTCCACTGCTCTCCTTTCAATGCAACACTAAAGTAAATTTAGCTACCAAATTTTAAAAATATGTACATCTTTTCACCCTCTTTCCAATGATATACAATACTCGAAAAGTTTTGAAATTGCTCCACTCTGCCTTTTAAAGTAATACACCTAGCCATTTTGTTTTGCTCCACTGCTCTCCTTTCAATGCAACACTAAAGTAAATTTAGCTACCAAATTTTAAAAATACGTAGATCTTTTCACCCTCTTTCCAATAATTTACAATACTCAAAAAGTTTTGAAATCGCTCCACTCTGCCTTTTACCCATTCATTTCAAATTTCAACCCACTGTGGGTTGTGTCTCTGTATTTACCTGAGGGGTAGGTTGCCTCTGCAGTTCATGTGTGTGTGGCTCAGGTTTCACATTGACCATACTGTGCACATGTTGCTGTATATCCCTCTGATTTATCGTCGACTCCTGTTCCTCTATTGTAGCGATAGATTCTGCCGACGTTTTTCGCATTCGTTTTCGCTTGTACGAGCTCGGAGATCCGAGGGGACTTTCGACCTTGTCAACTCCTCCTCCTGTGTGTGTGGCTCAGGTTTCACATTGACCATACTGTGCACATGTTGCTGTATATCCCTCTGATTTATCGTCGACTCCTGTTCCTCTATCGTAGCGATAGATTCTGCCGACGTTTTTCGCATTCGTTTTCGCTTGTACGAGCTCGGGGATCCGAGGGGACTTTCGATCTTGTCAACTCCTCCTCCCCCACCTGCTACCCCAGGCCCCGGGGTAGAGGCGTTACTGGGGATCGAATTGAGAGTGATCTGTTTCTCGGGCATCTCAGTGAGACCTTTGATTTGAAGTGTTTCTGCCGTCTGAAACCAAAAGATTTTTTTTTTTTTGGTTCTGAAAGAGGGAACTGTAACTGCTAAGGTCTTATCGTCCCAAAATCAAAGAGAGAAGGAAGACAGCATAGGAGAAAGCCAGCCGTTCCAAGAACAAACATTATCCCATCAGGATAAAATCTACCCCGGGCGGGAATCGAACCCGCGGCTGGCTCAAAATTTAATTAATGATAGTGCTTATTTATATTGCTTGAACACAACTAAAGAGTCTCTTTACTTAACCCAGTACAAGGCTACTGCCATTATTGTGGTCAAATTCTCAAACAATATTGGGAATAAAATCCCATGCCTCAGCTGGGATTGAACCCACGCCCTCCTGATTACCAGACGAGTGCCTTGACCACACCAAGTCAGGTAGGTATATGATTAAGAAGTTTTAAAGACTAATTTGTGCAGAATACATGGACAGTGTAAAGCCTTCTGTTATCAAAAACATGGAATAGAAAAAGGAATTATCCTCCTCCCCCACCTGCTACCCCAGGCCCCGGGGTAGAGGCGTTACTGGGGATCGAATTGAGAGTGATCTGTTTCTCGGGCATCTCAGTGAGACCTTTGATTTGAAGTGTTTCTGCCGTCTGAAACCAAAAGATTTTTTTTTTTTTGGTTCTGAAAGAGGGAACTGTAACTGCTAAGGTCTTATCGTCCCAAAATCAAAGAGAGAAGGAAGACAGCATAGGAAAAAGCCAGCCGTTCCGAGAACGAACATTATCCCATCAGGATAAAATTTACCCCGGGCGGGAATCGAACCCGCAGCTGGCTCAAAATTTGATTAATGATAGTGCTTATTTATACTGCTTGAACATGACTAAAGAGTCTCTTTACTTAACCCAGCACAAGGCTACTGCCATTATTGTGGTCAAATTCTCAAACAATATTGGGGATAAAATCCCATGCCTCAGCTGGGATTGAACCCACGCCCTCCTGATTACCAAAGGAGTGCCGTGACCACACCAAGACAGGTAGGTATATGATTAAGAAGTTTTAAAACCTATTTCGTGCAAAATACATGGACAGTGTAAAGCCTTCTGTTATCAAAAACATGGAATAGAAAAAGGAATTAAATAGGTATTTTCCTTAGATAATGGGGTGTCTTTTTTTTCTACTTTAAAAAAAAAAATGTATATTTTCATCTGGAATGGTGGGGTGAAAACTAAGTATAAAGATTTATGGAGGAACAGTTACACACAAATAAACTAGGTATTATTTATTGAATATTGAGAACATTTTGATGGGAAATAATAGGAAAGAGGAGTGGGAGATAGTTAGGTAGGATAGGAATGTGAGTTGTTGCTTTCTTGGACAATGCCACCCAATTAAAGTGTAGACATTATGTGGGGGGGGAGAAGATAGATAAGGAGATAAACCAAGAGATATTTACCTTAAGTAGAGAAGGCAGATGTTCTTGAGATACATTGACCTCACCAAAATAAATGAAGTCTATGAGAGTTTTCAGATCTTTGAACTGAACGTCCTTCAATATCACAATGGGGTGTTTGCAAGGGTTGATTGAGAATAACATCTGTAAAGGAAGTAGATAGTAATAATGTACAACAAATTGTTAAATAAAGATCTGACTTTCTAATTTCGAACATTCAACTTGTTCTTGTCTCTGTCTGGGATTCGTCGTCTGGGATTCGTCTCTGTCGTCTGGGATTCGAACCCGCATCTGCCTACTTAGCAGGCTACTATAATGAAAAACAACAAATAACCTCGTTTTTTATACAACTGAACACAAGGCAGGAACACACACGAGGTGAAAAAAAATCGAGCTTACCAAGAGGAGAGAGGGACTTACCAGATTTGTTGCCTGAACTAGGCCCTGCCTCGGCTGAAGACATGGATGCACTACGAGGTGATTTGTCTTCCATCTAAAATCCAAAAATAAAATTGCCAATAAATATTTTTTTTTCTTAAACATCAAAATTTTTTTTTTCTTTTTTACTTTTTATCACACCTTTGTTGATTTATTTATTTTTCGACTTTCAGAAACCAAACCCATAATATCGGGAATACGCTCCCATGGCTGGAGTCTCTTTTTCTTTATTATGACTGCTCCATGGTTTAGCAATAGAAAACCTATTACATTATATTGGGGGTCTTTTCTGACGAAATTCCTCTGTGCAGAGTCCAGTATGTAGGACTATTGCACCCTAGAAAACCTGTAGTACAAACAAGATTTCTCCGAGTTTTCAGCCCTAATCTAGAATTGTTCCACAAGAGTTTGAACATCAATACATTTTGAGTGGTACGATTTTAGACCGTCAAATTATTAAACTGTAAAATTCTCTAGCATTAGGTACTTAAATGGCTAAGAGGCAGAGCGGACCCAGTCCTAAAAAAACATGTTAAAGATAAAACTAGTCAAAGAAGTAATACACCTAGCCATTTTGTTTTGCTCCACTGCTCTCCTTTCAATGCAACACTAAAGTAAATTTAGCTACCAAATTTTAAAAATACGTAGATCTTTTCACCCTCTTTCCAATAATTTACAATACTCAAAAAGTTTTGAAATCGCTCCACTCTGCCTTTTACCCATTCATTTCAAATTTCAACCCACTGTGGGTTGTGTCTCTGTATTTACCTGAGGGGTAGGTTGCCTCTGCAGTTCATGTGTGTGTGGCTCAGGTTTCACATTGACCATACTGTGCACATGTTGCTGTATATCCCTCTGATTTATCGTCGACTCCTGTTCCTCTATTGTAGCGATAGATTCTGCCGACGTTTTTCGCATTCGTTTTCGCTTGTACGAGCTCGGAGATCCGAGGGGACTTTCGACCTTGGGGGTGTCTCGGTAGGAAACTCTGTGTTATACTGGTCTCCCCCCTCCTGGTAATTGGGGGCGGGGGGGTCAATGTTGGAGTAGATGTTGATGACGTGGGGGGGCTCCACCCAACCTGAGACCAAACAAGAAGAGGAGAGACAGAGAGGGGAGAGGTTAGTGTCCGATAGTGTGAGGGTGAGTCGAATGTGGAACACAGTACAGATGAGGGAGGGAGAGGAGGATGGGAATAGAAATCAATGTGACCTGTAACCTGACTATGAGTCTCTCTGTGATGCTGATATAGTATAAACCACTACTGAAAACCCTACATAAACAGCACAAGACAGATATTAAGTACTAAGTAGAAAACATGAGCAGAAGAGACAGAAGGGGAAAGGAAAATACAAATATGATTTGGAATAGTTGTTAGAAAACTGATTGCAAAAGCTATTTTCATTCCAGTAGTAACCTTTAATTTTCTACACTTGAACATTTTTGCTTTTGGGAGGAACGAAGACCTGAACTTGTTAAAGAAATTCTAAAAAAGTTGATCAGAATAAAGATGAAATGAAGCACCTATAAAGAAAAACTAAAGGGATCCACCCCCCCCCCCTCCCCACGTCCATCAGTGTTTGGACCTCAGGCCCCCCTCGACGAAGTCCTGAATACGGCCTTGGCTCTTGGGAGAAAATATAACCCTCTAGCTACCATAAGGTTTCTAAAAATAACTTGACTTTTTTTAAACTTTAGATAGTTATGGATACAAGCGAAAAGGAAGGAAGCTGAGCTAATTAAGTTCAGAAAGACCACTACAGAAAATGACCCTTCTTTCATAAATCTCTTCATTCATAGATCATTAGATTTATTTGTTTAAACGCGGCTTTTCTACTATCAAAGCTAAAAACATTTTTCTCGTTCATTCTATTGCTATCTTCACAGACTAACTTTTTATCAGCTGTGCTGCAGTTTGTTTTCTTTTCAAAATGTAGTTTTTCCACTTTTTCTCTTTTCTAGTTTTTCTGCTTTTTCTCGTTTTCATTAGAATTTTGCTGAAAACCAGGCAGAAAATAGATAAGCCATTGACAAGTGTACCCAATACCCATAGGTAACTCGTGTTTTGCTGTCTATTCAGATATGACTCCCATGACAACTCTTATCTCTTTATCAGTGCTGTTAACAGATAGGGCAACTGCTACTCTTCAGAAAAGTGATTAGGATTAATAACTTCATTAGACGTGTTAGAAAAGAACTGTTGTTTTTGCCAAGTACCTACCTACTTACATACTGGCAAGGGTTGATTGAGAATAACATCTGTAAAGGAAGTAGAGAGTAATAATGTACAACAAATTGTTAAATAAAGATCTGACTTTCTAATTCGTCTTGAACACTTGAATGACAATGCTTATAGATTATGGACCACAGAAGAAGTATTATGAAAGATTGTTCACCAATGTTAAGTACCTATGCACCTACCCAAGCAGTCAAGCACAAACTTGTGTATTGCAGTTGTCTTTTAAGAATTACCAGGACAAAGATAAAAAGCTCACATATATTTATATGATAAGCTACCTACTTAAATTGAATATAATTATATTTTTTTCTTCTTTTTATTCCATAGATACGTACCTGAAAATATGAACTACACGCTGAGAGCACAATTTTGTGAGCCAGGATATGTTTTCCTTCTGTTGCTAAAGTTACATCACACATCGTCTCACTCCTCAGCAGAGAAGAAAACACCGCAATGAAGTTTGGCTGATGATTGTTCCATCGTAGACAGAATTGTTGCGTTGGAGTGGCCATTGCATATGACATTTACGTTTTTTTTTTTTTTTTTTTTTTTTTAAGCATTACAAGTTACAAGATGGCATGACCCACTGGTCATTTTGTTTTTCTCAGGAAAGTGTGACCCACCAGTGGTCATTTCATACATATGTTTCCCATGTAATCACATGAAATTTCTTGTGACACATACAATCAACAACTGCTGTACAACCCAACCTGAGACCAAACAAGAAGAGGAGAGACAGAGAGGGGAGAGGTTAGTGTCCGAGAGTGTGAGGGTGAGTCGAATGTGGAACACAGTACAGATGAGGGAGGGAGAGGAGGATGGGAATAGAAATCAATGTGACCTGTAATCTGACTATGAGTCTCTCTGTGATGCTGATATAGAATAAACCACTACTGAAAACCCTGCATAAACAGCACAAGACAGATATTAAGTACTAAATAGAAAACATTAGCAGAAGAAACAGAAGGGAAAAGAAAAATACAAAGATGATTTGGAATAGTTGTTAGAAAACTGATTGCATTTCATTTCAGTAAAAACTTTCTACACTTGAACATTTTTGCTTTTGGGAGGAACGAAGACCTGAACTTGTTAAAGAAATTCTAAAAAAGTTGATCAGAATAAAGATGAAATGAAGCACCTATAAAGAAAAACTAAAGGATGAACCGACAATGCAAGGAAAACAATAAAAGAAAAATGTAGGACTGACTAAGGAGCTGTAGGAGCGAAGGGACAAGGAGTAGTTTGATAGGCAGGTTGGGTGGAAGCCCCATCTGTACCGTGTTTCATTTTAAGATCACATCAGACTTCAGTAGACTTTGTTTTCTAAATTGGAACAATTCAATAAAAAGTCTACCTCGAATCTTATGACTTTACTCCGAACAAACAACATTTCCACTACTAGAAATCATAAAATACTACTTTTGAGCACAATGTGACTCTTTTCCAAACGGACGGTAAGTAATACAACAGGTAATCCAGGTAAGTCCTTTTAATGGATTCAAATTTCTTTCGTAGACCAAATCTTACACCCGAAAAAGTTGAGATACCTATTTAAAAATGTCCTTATTAAATTATACGAAATTAAAAAGTTACGAAACTCTACTAAACTTCTACAAACTTCATGCATTGGTGGATTGAAAATTATTAGTACAAACATCCATGCACAAAACAATAGGTAGGTACATATTTTTCTTATTCCTGTTCGAATAAATCAATTTTACTTAAGATCGAACATTCAACTTGTTCTTGTCTCTGTCTGGGATTCGTCGTCTGGGATTCGTCTCTGTCGTCTGGGATTCGAACCCGCATCTGCCTACTTAGCAGGCTACTATAATGAAAAACAACAAATAACCTCGTTTTTTATACAACTGAACACAAGGCAGGAACACACACGATGACTCCAAAAATTTTGGAGCATCCAGCGCCCCCCTCCCCACCACGTCCATCAGTGTTTGGACCTCAGCCCCCCCTCGACAAAGTCCTGAATACGGCCCTGGCTCTTGGCAGAAAATATAACCCTCTAGCTACCTACCATAAGGTTTCTAAAAATAACTTGACTTTTTTTAAACTTTAGATAGTTATGGATATGGATACAAGCGAAAAGGAAGGAAGCTGAGCTAATTAATTTCAGAAAGACCACTACAGAAAATGACCCTTCTTTCATAAATCTTTTCATTCATAGATCAATAGATTTATGAGTTATGAGTTTAAACGCGGCTTTGTTCTACTATCAAAGCTAAAAACATTTTTCTCGTTCATTGCCATTAATGCCATTGCTATCTTCACAGACATTTTTTTTTTTTTTTTTTTTTTTTTTTTTTTTTTTTTTTCAAAATGTAAATGTACTTATGTACTTAGTTTTTCTCTCTTTTCTAGTTTTTCTGCTCTTTCTCGTTTTCTTTTCATTATTTCATTAGAATTTTGCTGAAAACCAGGCAGTGGCAGGCTGGCAGGCAGAAAATAGATAAGCCATTGACAAGTGAACCCATAGGTAACTCGGGTTTTGCTGTCTATTCAGATATGACAACTCTTATCTCTTTATCAGTGCCGTTAACAGATAGGGCAACTGCTACTCTTCAGAAAAGTGATTAGGATTAATAACTTCATTAGACGTGTTAGAAAAGAACTGTTGTTTTTGCCAAGTACCTACTTACATACTAAATACAGTGTAAAAGTATGTTAACATCATATTTGGAGTGTTTGTGAAATGAGAAAAATGACAGCAGTTTTCAACAGCCCATATTTTCCTCACCATTGTCTTCTCGTCACATTGGGCTCATCTTCATCATGATCAAGGAAAATTCTAAACTGGTGTCGAAGATGCCAGTGAAGGCATCAAGGAAAATGGTTGGACTCATCATCAGAAGCAGAAAATCAATCCTCAATGATGGTATTGTCACAGTAAGTACATGAGGTCACACAGATCTGTTCAGCCTGCAATTTTTAAAGATCTCTTCACATTTTTTTTTGCTTGTTTTTTTTTCAAAATTTGTTCACCCTTCATTTTTTAAAAATCTTTTCACTTTTTTTTTTTTTTTTTTTTTTTTTTTTTTTTTTTTTTTTAAGCATTACAAGTTACAAGATGGCATGACCCACCGGTCATTTTGTTTTTTTCAGGAAAGTGTGACCCACCAGTGGTCATTTCATATGTTTCCCATGTAATCACATGAAATTTCTTGTGACACATACAATCACCAACTGCTGTACAGTACTTAATGCTAATAATAATAAAATAAAATATTAATAATAGAAAGTGCCTCTGTGGCAGTACATATGTATGGACAGCCTGGAAACTACCTACGTGTTGGGTATATTAATACACAGGCAATGCATCAGGCTAAATGACTGCAAACTGTTGCAGCCTTCCCGTTGTTAATGTTAATGGCAATGAATCATCCTGCCTACAGGGCCGTATTAAAGGGGAGGGGGCATGGGGTCCGGGCCTCCCCCCTCGGGATTCTTTTTTCTCCTCAAATGTAGCAAGACACAGGCGAGCGACCTCCGTGGGGGCGGGGCCTCCCCCCTCGGGATTTTTTTTTCTCCTCAAATGTAGCAAGACACAGGCGAGCGACCTCCGTGATTGAGTTTTTTTTTTTTTTTTTTAATGACAATAAGTATTTTAGGCCGGGTTCGCAAAGTGAGTTTAAACTCGGTTTAAGTTTAACTCTCGGATTTAGCAATCTGATTTTCTCAGGGTTTATACGCGACCTGAAAAAACTGGAAAACCCGGAAAAGTCATGGAATCTGAAAATTGGCCAACAAGAATCTGAAATTTTGCCTAAAAGCCATGGAATAGCCATGGAAAATCGTGAAAATGTAAAGAAAACTTGGAAAAGTCATGGAATTTCGCCACTCGGTCAAAAATAATAAATGTTTAAATTAGATTATCAAGTTTTTCCGAAAACGGCCTGCAGCGCATTCCGCCTCATATTCTTTGACGTTCTGCATATTTATTTAAATGAAGGGGTAATCTTACTGTTTTTTTAAGTACCTACCTCCACCCCCTAATTTTCTGGAAAATTCATGGAAATTGTCTGGAAAAGTCATGGAATTTCATTCCGGGAAAGGCGTATAAATCCTGTTTCCCTCTCCCCTCAAATCCTTTATACAGGCCTGCCTCCCTACCTACCACATTAAATTTCTAATGATGGTATACCACACAGATACATATGTACTGATAACTGATAGTATACCCCACATGTAGGATACTGCCATATCACACACTTCAGCACTTGTAGAGGACGAGAATATCCTCTTCCTAATCACTTAATTAAAAGTAAACATAGTAATGATACCACACAATGATTACTACCACACAACACATTGTGTGAAATGTGACATATGTTTGGAAAGTGTTGTATATTCACCTGCGTAAGCAAATACTCGTATCTATGTAGCGACCTACTGTTGGCAAATAAACCATGACAGGACATGGACTTAGATCCTGCCTATTGGTATTGACATAAGTAAGGCCATCGCTTATAACGCCCTATGTCAGTGCGACCTGGTTAGATCTTTTGTGACTTTCCCGTTGGTTATCTAGAAGAGCCCTAGACTTCACGAAGGCCTGGGTTCTTTTAGGACTGATTTCTTCGGATTTTATCCTGAAGGGATAATGTTCGTTCTCGGAACGGCTGGCTTTCTCCTATCCTGTCTTCCTTCTCTCTTCGATTTCGGGACGATAAGACCTTACTTAGCAGAGTCAGTTCCGTCTGTCAAACCTCTTTTTTTTTATCTTTATAAACAAAGGAAAGCTGTTCCCAACCTCTAATTTTATCGTTTTCCCCCCAGCTAAAAAAGCCTATAATTTTACCATTATTTATTATTGTTCAAAAAGTCAAATGGTGAATTTCACCAATGACTTAACGAGAGATTTCACTAATGGGAGAACTTTTAATGATCCAAACAGGAGTTTTTAAAAACTCCTCCTTTTTAGATCACAAAAACTCCTCTTTGGATCATTAAAAACTCCTTTTTGGATGAAAAAAAATTCTCCAGTTAGTGAAATCTCTCATTAAGTCATTGGTGAAATCCACCAAAAGTCCTGTAAATTCTGAATTGTTTGTTTGGTTTGTCTTGCAGACATCTGGTATCGGAGAGCCCAGTGTATATCATGCGTTGGTGGTTATATTCCTCGAGTTTTTCGCCTGGGGTCTCCTGACAATGCCGATCATTTCCGTACTCAACCGAACCTTCCCCGATCACACGTTCCTAATGAATGGTCTCATCATGGGCATAAAGGTAAGTGCCTTCGAGCTTGGTGCGTGTCTGGATGGGTGACATCATTCCCCGATCACACGTTCCTAATCCTAATGAATGGTCATAAAGTGATAATGGGCATAAAGGTAAGTAAGTGCCTTCGGTTAGCTTAACTCTATACAAAAAAAAGCTCACTCCGGGGCTTAGGTGTGGGGTCAAACAGCTTTGCATATCGAGAGTTAAGTAAATAAAAATATTGTATACTGTATACCTACTTATGACTAAAACTTGGTCTCTCCCCCTCCACCCCCAGGGCTTTCTATCGTTCCTAAGCGCGCCGCTGATCGGGGCCCTGTCCGACCTGTGGGGCCGCAAGTTGTTCCTTCTGATCACCGTGTTTGTCACCTGTCTCCCCATACCTCTGATGACTCTGGATACCTGGTGGTTCTTTGCGATGATCTCCATATCGGGCGTGTTCGCGGTGACGTTCTCCGTGGTATTCGCGTATGTAGCCGACGTGACTGAAGAGCACGAGCGAAGTCTCGCCTATGGACTGGTGAGTAGCGAAACGAACCAAGTGAGCTTCTTGCTATAACTCTTCCATCCCTAAAGGGACAATACTTCCCACAGAATCATTATTTTTAAAAGTGGGATATATCATTCCAGACCTGTCGGAAAAAATTCCGTTCTCAGTGTTTTTCAAACGTTTCTTTTGTGATCTAAGAAGTCAGTAATATTCACTTGGCTAACTTGTCTGGTTTTGTGTCCAGATCGATTTTTGTTCAGTAGTCCTAGAAATTTATAGCCCTAAAAATAATACTGATGACTCTGGATACCTGGTGGTTCTTTGCGATGATCTCCATATCGGGCGTGTTCGCGGTGACGTTCTCCGTGGTATTCGCGTATGTGGCCGACGTGACTGAAGAGCACGAGCGAAGTCTCGCCTATGGACTTGTGAGTAGCGAAACGAACCAAGTGAGCTTCTTGCTCTAACTCTTCCATCCCTAAAGGGACAATACTTCCTACAGAATCATTATTTTTAAAAGTGGGATATATCGTCCCAGACCTGTCGGAAAAAATTCCTCTTCTCAGTGTTTTTCAAACGTTTCTTTTGTGATCTAAGAAGTCAATAAAATTCACTTGGTTAACTTGTCTGGTTTTGTGTCCAGATCGATTTTTGTTCAGTAGTCCTAGAAATTTATAGCCCTAATAATAATAAAACTCGGTTTAAGTTTGACTCTCGGATTTAGCAATCTGATTTTCTCAGGGTTTTTACGCGACCTGGAAAAGTCATGGAATCTGAAAATTGGCCAACAAGAATCTGAAATTTTGCCTAAAAGTCATGGAATAGTCATGGAAAATCGTGAAACTTTAAAGAAAACTTGGAAAAGTCATGGAATTTCATTCCAGAAAAGGCGTATAAACCCTGTTTCTGAACTTTTTTTTTATCAACCAATCAGATTGTTTAACCCGAAAGTTAAACTTGAACCGAGTTTAAAGTGTGGCCCGGCCGTAAAAGTGTTGTCTTGAAATTTGGAGTACCCCCCCCCCCACCCTTCCAATAAGCAATTGTTTGGATTCTTGAAGCCCCCTCTCCCCTCAAATCCTTTATACAGGCCTGCCTCCCTACCTACCACATTAAATTTCTAATGATGGTATACCACACAGATACATATGTACTGATAACTGATAGTATACCCCACATGTAGGATACTGCCATATCACACACTTCAGCACTTGTAGAGGACGAGAATATCCTCTTCCTAATCACTTAATTAAAAGTAAACATAGTAATGATACCACACAATGATTACTACCACACAACACATTGTGTGAAATGTGACATATGTTTGGAAAGTGTTGTATATTCACCTGCGTAAGCAAATACTCGTATCTATGTAGCGACCTACTGTTGGCAAATAAACCATGACAGGACATGGACTTAGATCCTGCCTATTGGTATTGACATAAGTAAGGCCATCGCTTATAACGCCCTATGTCAGTGCGACCTGGTTAGATCTTTTGTGACTTTCCCGTTGGTTATCTAGAAGAGCCCTAGACTTCACGAAGGCCTGGGTTCTTTTAGGACTGATTTCTTCGGATTTTATCCTGAAGATAATGTTCGTTCTCGGAACGGCTGGCTTTCCTCCTATCCTGTCTTCCTTCTCTCTTCGATTTCGGGACGATAAGACTGATAATGTTCGTTCTCGGAACGGCTGGCTTTCTCCTATCCTGTCTTCCTTCTCTCTTCGATTTCGGGACGATAAGACCTTACTTAGCAGAGTCAGTTCCGTCTGTCAAACCTCTTTTTTTTTATCTTTATAAACAAAGGAAAGCTGTTCCCAACCTCTAATTTTATCGTTTTCCCCCCAGCTAAAAAAGCCTATAATTTTACCATTATTTATTATTGTTCAAAAAGTCAAATGGTGAATTTCACCAATGACTTAACGAGAGATTTCACTAATGGGAGAACTTTTAATGATCCAAACAGGAGTTTTTAAAAACTCCTCCTTTTTAGATCACAAAAACTCCTCTTTGGATCATTAAAAACTCCTTTTTGGATGAAAAAAAATTCTCCAGTTAGTGAAATCTCTCATTAAGTCATTGGTGAAATCCACCAAAAGTCCTGTAAATTGTGTTTTTTTTTTTTTTTTTTTTTTTTTTTTTTTTACCTCAAGATTTTCAAAAGTCTTTCTCGTTTTCTCAGGTGTCAGCCACGTTCGCAGCCAGTATGGTATTCTCGCCCGCCCTAGGAGCATATCTGGAGAAGACCTACTCTCTCTCGCTGGTAGTGGCGGTGGCTACGGCCGTGGCAATATTGGACGTGTTCTTCATTCTGGTGGCAGTGCCGGAGAGTTTGCCCGAGAAGGTGCGCCAGGCCTCGTGGGGGGGTGCACCCATCTCCTGGGAACAGGCAGATCCTTTCGCCGTAAGTAACTGGAATTTTTTTATTGACAAATAAATACAACACAGAGAATCTTGGATCTAATACCCTTTTAACTGGAAAATTGGACTTTTTCCGATAATGCAAATAAACAATTACGATTTTTTATGTAAACCCTCACAAAAATTGTAAACATTGTAAACAATAATGCTAATATGAGCATATTTTAGTTACTGTTACATAATATGTTACTAAAAGGACAAAAAAATCAATAAATAAGCATTTACTGTCGAAATTTTGCCATGTTTTCTAATGTAATCCCGATCTTATGAAATTTTATATGGAAATCCGATTTTATGAACAACCCATCGTCCGAATTAGTTCATAATATCGGGTTTCTACTGTATTAATATTTACATATGTTTCTGTTGCTTGGTGATTTCAGTCTTTGCGGAAGGTGGGCAAGGATCAGACAATTCTCATGCTGTGTGTCACCGTATTTCTATCCTATCTGCCCGAGGCTGGACAGTACTCTTGTTTATTTGTGTATTTAAAATTAGTAAGTACATACCTCTATTTTTATTATTTCTATCTTATCTGCCCGAGGCTGGACAGTACTCTTGTTTATTTGTGTATTTAAAATTAGTAAGCCTCTATCATTCTATATTCTTTCTATATTTGTAACAAAATTTGAATTTTATTTAGCTGTAAAGGTCCTTACATACAGAATTCCGGAGTAAAGGGACTTTTCATTCCCATTCTGACAGTAGGTATAAACAGTTTGGTACTTTTCTGATCCAAACAGTAGACAGTAGGTATAAACAGGGAGTAAAGGTACTTTTCAGTCTCATTCCGACAGTATTTAAACAGGGAGTAAAGGTATTTTTCAGTCTCATTCTGACAGTATTTAAACAGGGAGTAAAAGTACTTTTCAGTCCCATTCTGACAGTATAAACAGGGTATATTCTATTCCCTTAGTGCCCAACCTTTTCAGAGGAAGATCGACTTGGATTTTCAATACAGTCTTGTGATCAACTTACCCAATGAGAGACAAGTTTAGAGTAATCAGATACGTAAGATGTTATTGCCAGGTTCAAATTCAAACACTGCTGGGTGTGCTGATCGCGATTGATTTGAAATCAATCCGCGATCGACCAGTTGGGCAGCCCTGTTCTATTCTAATATTATTCTATTCTATTCCCAGGTGATGGGGTTTGACGAGGTGCACGTCGCTGTATTCATAGCTGTGATAGGAACACTGAGTGTGTCTGCTCAGATTATACTGGGCTGTCTAATGAACGTACTGGGAGCCAAGCATACTATTATCATCGGGTTGGTGTTTGAAATGCTTCAGCTCATGTGGTACGGGTTCGGATCTCAGATGTGGTGAGTTTTTTCCCCCCGATTTACTTGAGGGTAAGGCTCATCTGGCTGGGGGACCTTAGGGAGTAGACCAGCATAGTCTGGCTGGGGGACTTTGAAATTTCCCTTGCTGAAGAATTAGCAAAGGTTGTATGCGAAGGGCATCTACTCTTAAAATTTTCTAGCCAAAACCAAAAGTAATCACCTTAGGGCTGATTGAGGGCTGACGAAAACGCCGACCCCGTCTGTACACGGAAAAAGGCGAAGAAGAAGAAAACGTGAGGGTGAGGCTACCGTTAACGTCCACGCTCATTTATCCGTCAAGAATAATAATAATAATGGACTTGAGTGGAAGGCAACCACTAGGCGAGGTTAACGCCGGAGTCGTTCTCTACCACCTAACCCTTAGAGCTCCTTTATTATGTGGTCAATATCTCAAATAAATGAGGATAAAATTCCACGCCTCAGCTGGGTTCGAACCGACGCCCTCCTGTTTACCAGGCGAGCTTCTTGACCACTACACCAGTGAGGCAGGATATCCAATGTATAGTAATATGGAACAAGGTAGACGTAAAGAACTTATCCGTGACGAATAAGCTCGAGGGGATCTTTGTGACTAAGACCTTGGAAGTTACAGTTCCCTCTTGATAACCCATGTTGCTCTGTGAATGGTCACCTAATTGTAATCGTATTTGTACAGGGCTTGAGGATAGACATAATCTACATGGCCCTAGTCATTTTGTTATAAAAGTAAATCAAAATATAAAAAGATATAAAAGGTATAAGTGAAATACATGGTGCTCCTATGGAGTTACACTAATATTTTTTGATAAAAAGTGAAATAATTATTTCCCATTCTCATTTTCCGATGTGTGTGATTTTTTTATTGCAGGATGATGTGGGCAGCAGGTATCCTCGCATCGCTAGCATCCATTACATACCCGGCTATATCTGCCCTGGTGTCCATGCACAGTGATGCCGACAGACAGGGCCTCGTACAGGGGATGGTGACGGGCATGCGTGGCCTGTGTAACGGGCTGGGCCCGGCCATGTTCGGCCTTATATTCTACATGTTCCATGTTGATCTCAGCGATGGGCCGGATGTAGGCCCGGGCACCTTGGCCAACCGGACGAATAATGTCAACAGTTATCCGTCGGTGAGTGATCCTTTTCATCAGTAAATAACTATTACTTAAGTGAAATAAGGCCTTTTCCAATGTAATGGCTTGGCTGAGATCAAGATTATCAGGTGCCATAAATAGAGCATCAAGCATGTGCATTAGGGGCAGTAGAAGGAGGTGACAATGGTGAGAGTTTGTTAAAATTCAAAGATTTCTCATGACCTCAAGGCCAATTCTTTTAGGTCCATGCCTATCCAAGCACGGAAAGGTTTGGTTAGAAAATTTTCGCCGGGATTCAAACCCAGCACCTCTAAGTTGAGAGTCAGTGCTCTTGACCACTGCTTGCCCACCTCAGCCACAGAGGTGGGCAAGCAGTATAAATAATGGGATATATATTCTGTTCTAATCTCCCCTTGTTTCTCTCCCCCCCAGGTGATCCCCGGCCCCCCGTTCGTATTCGGCGCCCTCCTAGTCATAGCTGCTCTCCTAGTGGCTACCTTCATACCAGAGAGTATAGTAACGCGATCTGTCGGCACAACTCAACTGCGTCGTCAGTCCTCAGGTGGGCCCCTCCCTAGCCGAAGCTCCGGGTCTAAACACGGCCCCGTCTTCGGGAAACTATCCAATGGGAAAGCGTCCAAGCATGCTCCTTATATCTCGTCCAAGCATGCTTCTTATATCTCGTCCAAGCATGCTGAATCCAAGCATACTCCTTACACGTTGATTGCATGATATATTACTTAGTGGGCTCTGTAGCTGTAGATTAACACTGTGTAGTTGTGCTGTAGTCTATGGTCGTAGTTTATGTACGTACTTTTTTCTCCTTATTTTGGTGTGATTATTGTTTGTGGATACCTTTGTTTATTTGATTTTTTTTCTTTCTTTTCTGTCTTATTTCTGTGTGGTTATTGTTTAGATACTTTGTTGACTGTGTTGTCTTTTTTTCCTATCTTGGTAAACTGCATGTACCTACTACCTACATACTTACGTCTTTTCCTCTTTCCAACGAAATTCTAACAGCTTTTTTTTATGTGACTATACTACCAAGCTTTTTACGCTATACATTTCAACTTTCTTCTCTATTGTCCTCACAAGGTTGAGTGTATATCAAAATACATTGTTTGCATGGAGTATTAGAGAGGGGTCTAGTAATTTGCACATTTGCAGTTTTGATGTGGTTAAAATTATTAGTGAACTGTGGTTTAACATGGGTATGTAGTTTTCCTGTAGTCAGTGTTAACGACTTGGCTTTTTCCCTTTTTACTCAAGTTATATTGTATAGGCAGGTAAGTACCTACTTTTCTAATCTGAGCGCAGGGCAGTGCGCCAGGCCAAGGAGGTTTTCTCACCTTCATAGATCGGCTTCCTCTGAAGATAGACTTTTGAAATTCTGAGCATATATTTAGCTAATACACTATTTGGTATTGTTATTGGTACAAGTAGGGCCATCGGCTTTAATAAACGCCCTATGTCACTGCGACCTGGCTAGATCTTTTGTGACTTTCCCTTTAATTTATTTTTTCTAGAAGAGCCCTAGATTTCTCTTATTGGCACTCTCAATTCACATGAATTCTTCTAACTTGTAGTATTTGATTTCATTTACAGATTCGTCAGTGACGGAGGTTCACTACAGTGACAAGAAGAGGCGACATAACAACAGTGGCGGATTAGAACACACCTCCCTCCTATAAAACACCGTGCTCTCTTGTATAGTAGTGCTTGTGAGGGAACAATAGTGTAGTGCTGTGCCCAATATAGGGAGCCAAATCAAAATGCGGGTTCCAAGTCAAATGCGGGAGCTTTGTAGATTACTGCTAGAAATGAAACTAGTAGATAACTGGTGGGATGAAACGGTGAGGTAACCAAAGGACAAATGAATCCGCATTTTGACTTTTGCAAATATTTCTCTGAAAGTTATTCAAGCGTTCCCTTGCTTGTGCAGAACTTAGCTGCTATATATTTATCATTGTTTTATGTGTTTGTTAATTTTATTACCTTAGGACACATTTTTTCACTGACTATAAACTATAACTAATTACCCTAAGGTTTTCGTTATGAACGCTCGCGTGTATTCAAATAGCTAGTAACACACTTTATTAATTTGTATTTCTAGTATAATTCAGCAATAAGGCCATTTGTTTTAGGTTGTGGTTATGTACCGGGTTGGGTTGAGACAGGATATTGTTTCTACAGTTTGGCATGGGAGTGGTCACTTAAAAACAAGGTTAGTTTACCAACCTTGCCTATCTCAACCCGGTACATAACCACGACCTTATACCTCATTTCCACCCGCTCTCACGCTTAAACCCTTCGCTTGTGTTTGTAACCATACCAATGCTATCATATTAATGTTTTCTAAACACCCCCACTAGCTAGCACAAGTGTTCATAACTACAGCCTAAAGGTGCGTCTACACTAGAGTCGAATGAAGTCGATCGACATAAGGCCATCGCTTATAACGCCCTATGTCAGTGCGACCTGGTTAGATCTTTTGTGACTTTCCCGTTGGTTATCTAGAAGAGCCCTAGACGTCTCACGAAGGCCTGGGTTCTTTTAGGACTGATTTCTTCGGATTTTATCCTGAAGGGGTAATGTTCGGTCTCGGAACGGCTGGCTTTCTCCTATCCTATCTTCCTTCTCTCTTCGATTTCGGGACAATAAGACCTTACTTAGCAGAGTCAGTTCCGTCTGTCAAACCTCTTTTTTTTATCTTTTTAAACAAAGGAAAGCTGTTCCCAACCTCTAATTTTATCGTTTTTCCCCCAGCTAAAGCCTATAATTTTACCATTATTTATTATTGTTCAAAAAGTCAAATGGTGGATTTCACCAATGACTTAACGAGAGATTTCACTAATGGGAGAACTTTTAATGATCCAAACAGGAGTTTTTAAAAACTCTTCCTTTTTAGATCACTAAAAACTCCTCTTTGGATCATTAAAAACTCCTTTTTGGATGATTAAAAATTCTCCAGTTAGTGAAATCTCTCATTAAGTCATTGGTGAAATCCACCAAAAATCCTGTAAATTCTGAATTGTTTGTTTGGTTTGTCTTGCAGACATCTGGTATCGGAGAGCCCAGTGTATATCATGCGTTGGTGGTTATATTCCTCGAGTTTTTCGCCTGGGGTCTCCTGACAATGCCGATCATTTCCGTACTCAACCGAACCTTCCCCGATCACACGTTCCTAATGAATGGTCTCATCATGGGCATAAAGGTAAGTTCCTTCGAGCTTGGTGAGTGTCTGGATGGGTGACATCATTTCCCGATCACACGTTCCTAATGAATGGTCTCATAATGGGCAAGTGCCTTCGGTTAGCTTAACTCTATCCAAAAAAAAAAGCTCACTCCGAGGCTTAGGTGTGGGGTCAAGCAGCTTTGTATATCGAGAGTTAAGTAAATGAAACTATGTATACTGTATACCTACTTATGACTAAAAATTGGTCTCTCCCCCTCCACCCCCAGGGCTTTCTATCGTTCCTAAGCGCGCCGCTGATCGGGGCCCTGTCCGACCTGTGGGGCCGCAAGTTGTTCCTTCTGATCACCGTGTTTGTCACCTGTCTCCCCATACCTCTGATGACTCTGGATACCTGGTGGTTCTTTGCGATGATCTCCATATCGGGCGTGTTCGCGGTGACGTTCTCCGTGGTATTCGCGTATGTGGCCGACGTGACTGAAGAGCACGAGCGAAGTCTCGCCTATGGACTTGTGAGTAGCGAAACGAACCAAGTGAGCTTCTTGCTCTAACTCTTCCATCCCTAAAGGGACAATACTTCCTACAGAATCATTATTTTTAAAAGTGGGATATATCGTCCCAGACCTGTCGGAAAAAATTCCTCTTCTCAGTGTTTTTCAAACGTTTCTTTTGTGATCTAAGAAGTCAATAAAATTCACTTGGTTAACTTGTCTGGTTTTGTGTCCAGATCGATTTTTGTTCAGTAGTCCTAGAAATTTATAGCCCTAATAATAATAACTGATCAGAAGAAATTAAAAATTCTGGTCCTAAAATAAGTCGGGGTGAAAGGGATAAGTAAGCAAACATGATCAATACTTAAGAAAAATTTCGCAATAATTTTTGGGCTTGATTGAGATCTACAGGGTTTTTTCTAAGTGTGTGTGTGTGTGTGTTTTTTTTTTTTTTTTTTTTTTTTTTA